>NW_027223751.1:68686-147461 GCF_029378745.1 Bos indicus | reverse complement strand
ACCTTAAGTTATGCATAGAGGATAATGGGGGAAGGGGTCGAGTCTTGCAGCAAACCAGGCTTTCTTCCTGCAAACTTATCATATGCAAAAGCTTAGGTGATTTGCATCATCTTCTGGCCCGGAGGCCTGTTAACATTTTAAGACCTTTTCTTCAGAAAACTTATTTTTCTCTAAAGGTGGTTGGTCAGGAGCCACCCTCCAAACAAGCATTAGATAAAGTTGCATTCCTACAGAGCAAAGGTGTGGTGGGCTATAACAAGAAAAGAATTAACTCAAGGGTCCCAGGTTACAAACATTAAAGCTACTACTTACACCAATTATATTAATCAATACACTGCCAGGGACACAGCAGGTAAGGGATATGGAAACTTAGCAGCAAACAATGGCCCAACAAGTGAAAAACCATTCACCAATACAATTTCTAATCAATCTTGTAACTACTCAAAGAATCTGTGTTTAGACAGTTTAGAACATCTCCTGCCTCTCACAGTTGGGAGGCTCTGAACAATCCCATGTGGCCGGAAAAACTATTCAGGCAGGCTAGAGGATTTCCAAAGGAGTTTGTAGGTTAAACACTGTCACACCCAGGAATTATTAACTGGAACTGTAAGCTAACTCGTTTTTCAGAGAGAGGTAGTGGGGGAGAGCCCCCCGTAAATTCAGAGGTTTAGGTGAAAGCACAAGCAGAAAGTAGGCAGACTCTGGTTTTGGGGGTATATGCTCGAGAATCTCCAGGGGGACTCCTGAAGCTCGATCCCGCCTTTGCGTATTGCCGAGCCTCCTTCCTCATGACCTTTGTCATGGGCGGAGTTCCTCACTGGCTCCCAGCAGTGATAGAATTCCAGTGGAGCTATTCCAGATCCTGAAAGATGATGCTGTGGAAAGTGCTGCACTCAATATGCAATATGCAATATGCACTCAATATGCAATATGCCGGCTCACGGCAGTAGGGGAATCTGGCCTCGAGACGTGTTGAAGAAGGTCTCTCGAGGTCTTTCTCGGGTTGAGGCAGGACACCCTGGGGTCCCTCGACTTGTGCAGGTGACCTCAGGGGGCTTCTCATGGTGGCTCTGAGAAGTCAGGGAAACTGGAGGTGGGAGGGGCCTCTCGGCACTCCACTGGGTTTGGTGCATTGGAAGAGGGCCTCATCTCCAGTTGAGGCAGGAACCTCAGGGTTCCTCTGACTTCAGACTCCGATCGCAAGGTCCCTGCAGACTTGGGACAGGAGAGTCAGGCCTCGTCTTGGGTTGAGGCATGGAACTCCGCTTGCCTCTCGAGGTGTTCCCGGGGAGACAGGCCACTTGTCGAGCGGTATTTGGAACCTGGGGGTCTTTTCCCGACGATGCACGGGCGAGTCACTGCCCCTTCGTGTTGACTTCATTCACAGGGTGGAGTTCGAAGAGGTGTCCGGGCATCGGGTTCTTATCAAGAGGGGACCGGGAAATCGGGGTCCTTCGGAATGTGAACCACCCACGAGGCCACGTCTGGAATGTCTTCGTGAGACCGGCCTCATCCTGAGGTGCGACCGGAAGGTCGGGAACCCCTTCCAGACAAAGCAGGGGAGTCGACCCTCCTGTCCAAATCAGGAGGGTAGAAGGGGCTCAGAGGAAGTGGTGCGGGAAAACCTCGGTGTTCCTCTTGAGGGAGACCGGGATGTCGGGGCACTTTGTGGGTCGCATCAAGGGTGCCAAGTACCGTTTCGACCTCCAATACCTAACGTGGGACTTCTCCTGAGACACTGTAGCGGGAAAGGGCTTCATCTTGCGATGACGGGGGAACCACGTGGATTTTCTCGAGTTGCAGCGGGATTCTCGAGTTACGACGGGGAATTCAGGATGCCTCTTGTGTTGGCCCAGGGAAGTCCAATCTTCCATTCGAGTTGCGAAGGAAAGCTGGGGATTGCTCTCGAGTGACTGCAGGGCCAATAGACCTCATCTAGGCTTGTGTCCAGAAGCCAATGTTCCTCTCCAGGGGCGAAAGGGATCTCGGGGTTGCATTCCAGACGCACCCGGGGAGACAGGCATCCATCTCGAGTGGAAGCAAAGAACCCCGCTCTGCTCTCGAGTCGCGACGGGTATCTCTTGGAGCTCACTGGGTGGACTAAAGGGAGTCAAGCCTCCTGAGGCGTTTGGAGAGAGGTCGAGAGACTGGTCTCTAGGCCATACAGGAGACGAAGGCCCTCAAGTCGCGATGACGGGGGAGGCTCGGGGTTGTTCTCGAGCGGCGGCCCCCAGTGTGCGGTTTCTCGCGAGGTACGACGGCGAGGTCAGTGAGCCTCTCGTGGGGCGGCAAGGAAGTCGGGTCTCCATGCGAATGGCGAGGGGGAGCGCGTCTTTACTCTCAAGTCATAGTAGGGGAATCTGGCCTCGAGACGTGTTGAAGAAGGTCTCTCGAGGTCTTTCTCGGGTTGAGGCAGGACACCCTGGGGTCCCTCGACTTGTGCAGGTGACCTCAGGGGGCTTCTCATGGTGGCTCTGAGAAGTCAGGGAAACTGGAGGTGGGAGGGGCCTCTCGGCACTCCACTGGGTTTGGTGCATTGGAAGAGGGCCTCATCTCCAGTTGAGGCAGGAACCTCAGGGTTCCTCTGACTTCAGACTCCGATCGCAAGGTCCCTGCAGACTTGGGACAGGAGAGTCAGGCCTCGTCTTGGGTTGAGGCATGGAACTCCGCTTGCCTCTCGAGGTGTTCCCGGGGAGACAGGCCACTTGTCGAGCGGTATTTGGAACCTGGGGGTCTTTTCCCGACGATGCACGGGCGAGTCACTGCCCCTTCGTGTTGACTTCATTCACAGGGTGGAGTTCGAAGAGGTGTCCGGGCATCGGGTTCTTATCAAGAGGGGACCGGGAAATCGGGGTCCTTCGGAATGTGGAACCACCCACGAGGCCACGTCTGGAATGTCGTCGTGAGACCGGCCTCATCCTGAGGTGCGACCGGAAGGTCGGGAACCCCTTCCAGACAAAGCAGGGGAGTCGACCCTCCTGTCCAGATCAGGAGGGTAGAAGAGGCTCCGAGGAAGTGTTGCCGGAAAACTTCGGTGTTCCTCTCGAGGGAGACCGGGATGTCGGGGCACTTTGTGGGTCGCATCAAGGGTGACAAGTACCGTTTCGAACTCCAATTCCTAAAGTGGGACTTCTCCTGAGACGCTGTAGCGGCACAGGGCTACATCTTGCGATGACGGGGGAACCACGTGGTTTTTCTCGAGGTGTAGCAGGATTCTCGAATTACGACGGGGAATTCAGGATGCCTCTTGTGTAGGCCCAGGGAAGTCCAATCTTCCATTCGAGTTGCGAAGGAAAGCTGGGGATTTCTCTCGAGTGACTGCAGGGCCAATAGACCTCATCTAGGCTTGTGTCCAGAAGCCAGTGTTCCTCTCCAGGGGCGACAGGGATCTCGGGGTTGCATTCCAGACACACCCGGGGAGACAGGCCTCCATCTCGAGTGGAAGCAAAGAACCCCGCTCTGCTCTCGAGTCGCGACGGGTATCTCTTGGAGCTCACTGGGTGGACTAAAGCGAGTCAAGCCTCCTGAGGCGTTTGGAGAGAGGTCGCGAGATTGGTCTCTAGGCCATGCAGGAGACGAAGGCCCTCATCTCGCGATGACGGGGGAGTCTTGGGGTTGTTCTCGAGCGGCGGCCCCAGTGTGCGCTTTCTCACGAGGTACGACGGCGAGGTCAGTGAGCCTCTCGTGGGGCGCCAGGGAAGTCGGGTCTCCATGCGAGTGGCGAGGGCGAGCGCGTCATTGCTCTCGAGCCATGGTAGGGTGCCGGGGACCAGCCCCGGCTGATCCAGGGTATTCGAAGGAGAGACGGCGTAGGCGAAGATCAGGAAACCACTGCTTAATTAAATGTTAATTAAGGATATAAAGAGTAATAGAATGAGGATAGCTCAGTGAGGAAATTCAGTGGAGAAAAGAGGCTGAATAATTCAGCCAGAAGGTAAGAGAAAGAACGACATGGTGAGACCAAGTTTCGGTGAACAAGGCCCGCACTTTATTTTTCAAAGTAGTTTTTATACCTTAAGTTATGCATAGAGGATAATGGGGGAAGGGGTCGAGTCTTGCAGCAAACCAGGCTTTCTTCCTGCAAACTTATCATATGCAAAAGCTTAGGTGATTTGCATCATCTTCTGGCCCGGAGGCCTGTTAACATTTTAAGACCTTTTCTTCAGAAAACTTATTTTTCTCTAAAGGTGGTTGGTCAGGAGCCACCCTCCAAAAAAGCATTAGATAAAGTTGCATTCCTACAGAGCAAAGGTGTGGTGGGCTATAACAAGAAAAAGAATTAACTCAAGGGTCCCAGGTTACAAACATTAAAGCTACTACTTACACCAATTATATTAATCAATACACTGCCAGGGACACAGCAGGTAAGGGATATGGAAACTTAGCAGCAAACAATGGCCCAACAAGTGAAAAACCATTCACCAATACAATTTCTAATCAATCTTGTAACTACTCAAAAGAATCTGTGTTTAGACAGTTTAGAACATCTCCTGCCTCTCACAGTTGGGAGGCTCTGAACAATCCCATGTGGCCGGAAAAACCTATTCAGGCAGGCTAGAGGATTTCCAAAGGAGTTTGTAGGTTAAACACTGTCACACCCAGGAATTATTAACTGGAACTGTAAGCTAACTCTTTTTTCAGAGAGAGGTAGTGGGGGAGAGCCCCCCGTAAAGTCAGAGGTTTAGGTGAAAGCACAAGCAGAAAGTAGGCAGACTCTGGTTTTGGGGGTATATGCTCGAGAATTTCCAGGGGGACTCCTGAAGCTCGATCCCGCCTTTGCGTATGCCGAGCCTCCTTCCTCATGACCTTTGTCATGGGCGGAGTTCCTCACTGGCTCCCAGCAGTGATAGAATTCCAGTGGAGCTATTCCAGATCCTGAAAGATGATGCTGTGGAAAGTGCTGCACTCAATATGCAATATGCAATATGCACTCAATATGCAATATGCCGGCTCACGGCAGTAGGGGAATCTGGCCTCGAGACGTGTTGAAGAAGGTCTCTCGAGGTCTTTCTCGGGTTGAGGCAGGACACCCTGGGGTCCCTCGACTTGTGCAGGTGACCTCAGGGGGCTTCTCATGGTGGCTCTGAGAAGTCAGGGAAACTGGAGGTGGGAGGGGCCTCTCGGCACTCCACTGGGTTTGGTGCATTGGAAGAGGGCCTCATCTCCAGTTGAGGCAGGAACCTCAGGGTTCCTCTGACTTCAGACTCCGATCGCAAGGTCCCTGCAGACTTGGGACAGGAGAGTCAGGCCTCGTCTTGGGTTGAGGCATGGAACTCCGCTTGCCTCTCGAGGTGTTCCCGGGGAGACAGGCCACTTGTCGAGCGGTATTTGGAACCTGGGGGTCTTTTCCCGACGATGCACGGGCGAGTCACTGCCCCTTCGTGTTGACTTCATTCACAGGGTGGAGTTCGAAGAGGTGTCCGGGCATCGGGTTCTTATCAAGAGGGGACCGGGAAATCGGGGTCCTTCGGAATGTGGAACCACCCACGAGGCCACGTCTGGAATGTCGTCGTGAGACCGGCCTCATCCTGAGGTGCGACCGGAAGGTCGGGAACCCCTTCCAGACAAAGCAGGGGAGTCGACCCTCCTGTCCAGATCAGGAGGGTAGAAGAGGCTCCGAGGAAGTGTTGCCGGAAAACTTCGGTGTTCCTCTCGAGGGAGACCGGGATGTCGGGGCACTTTGTGGGTCGCATCAAGGGTGACAAGTACCGTTTCGAACTCCAATTCCTAAAGTGGGACTTCTCCTGAGACGCTGTAGCGGCACAGGGCTACATCTTGCGATGACGGGGGAACCACGTGGTTTTTCTCGAGGTGTAGCAGGATTCTCGAATTACGACGGGGAATTCAGGATGCCTCTTGTGTAGGCCCAGGGAAGTCCAATCTTCCATTCGAGTTGCGAAGGAAAGCTGGGGATTTCTCTCGAGTGACTGCAGGGCCAATAGACCTCATCTAGGCTTGTGTCCAGAAGCCAGTGTTCCTCTCCAGGGGCGACAGGGATCTCGGGGTTGCATTCCAGACACACCCGGGGAGACAGGCCTCCATCTCGAGTGGAAGCAAAGAACCCCGCTCTGCTCTCGAGTCGCGACGGGTATCTCTTGGAGCTCACTGGGTGGACTAAAGCGAGTCAAGCCTCCTGAGGCGTTTGGAGAGAGGTCGCGAGATTGGTCTCTAGGCCATGCAGGAGACGAAGGCCCTCATCTCGCGATGCCGGGGGAGTCTTGGGGTTGTTCTCGAGCGGCGGCCCCAGTGTGCGCTTTCTCACGAGGTACGACGGCGAGGTCAGTGAGCCTCTCGTGGGGCGCCAGGGAAGTCGGGTCTCCATGCGAGTGGCGAGGGCGAGCGCCGTCATTGCTCTCGAGCCATGGTAGGGTGCCGGGGACCAGCCCCGGCTGATCCAGGGTATTCGAAGGAGAGACGGCGTAGGCGAAGATCAGGAAACCACTGCTTAATTAAATGTTAATTAAGGATATAAAGAGTAATAGAATGAGGATAGCTCAGTGAGGAAATTCAGTGGAGAAAAGAGGCTGAATAATTCAGCCAGAAGGTAAGAGAAAGAACGACATGGTGAGACCAAGTTTCGGTGAACAAGGCCCGCACTTTATTTTTCAAAGTAGTTTTTATACCTTAAGTTATGCATAGAGGATAATGGGGGAAGGGGTCGAGTCTTGCAGCAAACCAGGCTTTCTTCCTGCAAACTTATCATATGCAAAAGCTTAGGTGATTTGCATCATCTTCTGGCCCGGAGGCCTGTTAACATTTTAAGACCTTTTCTTCAGAAAACTTATTTTTCTCTAAAGGTGGTTGGTCAGGAGCCACCCTCCAAAAAAGCATTAGATAAAGTTGCATTCCTACAGAGCAAAGGTGTGGTGGGCTATAACAAGAAAAAGAATTAACTCAAGGGTCCCAGGTTACAAACATTAAAGCTACTACTTACACCAATTATATTAATCAATACACTGCCAGGGACACAGCAGGTAAGGGATATGGAAACTTAGCAGCAAACAATGGCCCAACAAGTGAAAAACCATTCACCAATACAATTTCTAATCAATCTTGTAACTACTCAAAAGAATCTGTGTTTAGACAGTTTAGAACATCTCCTGCCTCTCACAGTTGGGAGGCTCTGAACAATCCCATGTGGCCGGAAAAACCTATTCAGGCAGGCTAGAGGATTTCCAAAGGAGTTTGTAGGTTAAACACTGTCACACCCAGGAATTATTAACTGGAACTGTAAGCTAACTCTTTTTTCAGAGAGAGGTAGTGGGGGAGAGCCCCCCGTAAAGTCAGAGGTTTAGGTGAAAGCACAAGCAGAAAGTAGGCAGACTCTGGTTTTGGGGGTATATGCTCGAGAATTTCCAGGGGGACTCCTGAAGCTCGATCCCGCCTTTGCGTATGCCGAGCCTCCTTCCTCATGACCTTTGTCATGGGCGGAGTTCCTCACTGGCTCCCAGCAGTGATAGAATTCCAGTGGAGCTATTCCAGATCCTGAAAGATGATGCTGTGGAAAGTGCTGCACTCAATATGCAATATGCAATATGCACTCAATATGCAATATGCCGGCTCACGGCAGTAGGGGAATCTGGCCTCGAGACGTGTTGAAGAAGGTCTCTCGAGGTCTTTCTCGGGTTGAGGCAGGACACCCTGGGGTCCCTCGACTTGTGCAGGTGACCTCAGGGGGCTTCTCATGGTGGCTCTGAGAAGTCAGGGAAACTGGAGGTGGGAGGGGCCTCTCGGCACTCCACTGGGTTTGGTGCATTGGAAGAGGGCCTCATCTCCAGTTGAGGCAGGAACCTCAGGGTTCCTCTGACTTCAGACTCCGATCGCAAGGTCCCTGCAGACTTGGGACAGGAGAGTCAGGCCTCGTCTTGGGTTGAGGCATGGAACTCCGCTTGCCTCTCGAGGTGTTCCCGGGGAGACAGGCCACTTGTCGAGCGGTATTTGGAACCTGGGGGTCTTTTCCCGACGATGCACGGGCGAGTCACTGCCCCTTCGTGTTGACTTCATTCACAGGGTGGAGTTCGAAGAGGTGTCCGGGCATCGGGTTCTTATCAAGAGGGGACCGGGAAATCGGGGTCCTTCGGAATGTGGAACCACCCACGAGGCCACGTCTGGAATGTCGTCGTGAGACCGGCCTCATCCTGAGGTGCGACCGGAAGGTCGGGAACCCCTTCCAGACAAAGCAGGGGAGTCGACCCTCCTGTCCAGATCAGGAGGGTAGAAGAGGCTCCGAGGAAGTGTTGCCGGAAAACTTCGGTGTTCCTCTCGAGGGAGACCGGGATGTCGGGGCACTTTGTGGGTCGCATCAAGGGTGACAAGTACCGTTTCGAACTCCAATTCCTAAAGTGGGACTTCTCCTGAGACGCTGTAGCGGCACAGGGCTACATCTTGCGATGACGGGGGAACCACGTGGTTTTTCTCGAGGTGTAGCAGGATTCTCGAATTACGACGGGGAATTCAGGATGCCTCTTGTGTAGGCCCAGGGAAGTCCAATCTTCCATTCGAGTTGCGAAGGAAAGCTGGGGATTTCTCTCGAGTGACTGCAGGGCCAATAGACCTCATCTAGGCTTGTGTCCAGAAGCCAGTGTTCCTCTCCAGGGGCGACAGGGATCTCGGGGTTGCATTCCAGACACACCCGGGGAGACAGGCCTCCATCTCGAGTGGAAGCAAAGAACCCCGCTCTGCTCTCGAGTCGCGACGGGTATCTCTTGGAGCTCACTGGGTGGACTAAAGCGAGTCAAGCCTCCTGAGGCGTTTGGAGAGAGGTCGCGAGATTGGTCTCTAGGCCATGCAGGAGACGAAGGCCCTCATCTCGCGATGCCGGGGGAGTCTTGGGGTTGTTCTCGAGCGGCGGCCCCAGTGTGCGCTTTCTCACGAGGTACGACGGCGAGGTCAGTGAGCCTCTCGTGGGGCGCCAGGGAAGTCGGGTCTCCATGCGAGTGGCGAGGGCGAGCGCCGTCATTGCTCTCGAGCCATGGTAGGGTGCCGGGGACCAGCCCCGGCTGATCCAGGGTATTCGAAGGAGAGACGGCGTAGGCGAAGATCAGGAAACCACTGCTTAATTAAATGTTAATTAAGGATATAAAGAGTAATAGAATGAGGATAGCTCAGTGAGGAAATTCAGTGGAGAAAAGAGGCTGAATAATTCAGCCAGAAGGTAAGAGAAAGAACGACATGGTGAGACCAAGTTTCGGTGAACAAGGCCCGCACTTTATTTTTCAAAGTAGTTTTTATACCTTAAGTTATGCATAGAGGATAATGGGGGAAGGGGTCGAGTCTTGCAGCAAACCAGGCTTTCTTCCTGCAAACTTATCATATGCAAAAGCTTAGGTGATTTGCATCATCTTCTGGCCCGGAGGCCTGTTAACATTTTAAGACCTTTTCTTCAGAAAACTTATTTTTCTCTAAAGGTGGTTGGTCAGGAGCCACCCTCCAAAAAAGCATTAGATAAAGTTGCATTCCTACAGAGCAAAGGTGTGGTGGGCTATAACAAGAAAAAGAATTAACTCAAGGGTCCCAGGTTACAAACATTAAAGCTACTACTTACACCAATTATATTAATCAATACACTGCCAGGGACACAGCAGGTAAGGGATATGGAAACTTAGCAGCAAACAATGGCCCAACAAGTGAAAAACCATTCACCAATACAATTTCTAATCAATCTTGTAACTACTCAAAAGAATCTGTGTTTAGACAGTTTAGAACATCTCCTGCCTCTCACAGTTGGGAGGCTCTGAACGATCCCATGTGGCCGGAAAAACCTATTCAGGCAGGCTAGAGGATTTCCAAAGGAGTTTGTAGGTTAAACACTGTCACACCCAGGAATTATTAACTGGAACTGTAAGCTAACTCTTTTTTCAGAGAGAGGTAGTGGGGGAGAGCCCCCCGTAAAGTCAGAGGTTTAGGTGAAAGCACAAGCAGAAAGTAGGCAGACTCTGGTTTTGGGGGTATATGCTCGAGAATTTCCAGGGGGACTCCTGAAGCTCGATCCCGCCTTTGCGTATGCCGAGCCTCCTTCCTCATGACCTTTGTCATGGGCGGAGTTCCTCACTGGCTCCCAGCAGTGATAGAATTCCAGTGGAGCTATTCCAGATCCTGAAAGATGATGCTGTGGAAAGTGCTGCACTCAATATGCAATATGCAATATGCACTCAATATGCAATATGCCGGCTCACGGCAGTAGGGGAATCTGGCCTCGAGACGTGTTGAAGAAGGTCTCTCGAGGTCTTTCTCGGGTTGAGGCAGGACACCCTGGGGTCCCTCGACTTGTGCAGGTGACCTCAGGGGGCTTCTCATGGTGGCTCTGAGAAGTCAGGGAAACTGGAGGTGGGAGGGGCCTCTCGGCACTCCACTGGGTTTGGTGCATTGGAAGAGGGCCTCATCTCCAGTTGAGGCAGGAACCTCAGGGTTCCTCTGACTTCAGACTCCGATCGCAAGGTCCCTGCAGACTTGGGACAGGAGAGTCAGGCCTCGTCTTGGGTTGAGGCATGGAACTCCGCTTGCCTCTCGAGGTGTTCCCGGGGAGACAGGCCACTTGTCGAGCGGTATTTGGAACCTGGGGGTCTTTTCCCGACGATGCACGGGCGAGTCACTGCCCCTTCGTGTTGACTTCATTCACAGGGTGGAGTTCGAAGAGGTGTCCGGGCATCGGGTTCTTATCAAGAGGGGACCGGGAAATCGGGGTCCTTCGGAATGTGGAACCACCCACGAGGCCACGTCTGGAATGTCGTCGTGAGACCGGCCTCATCCTGAGGTGCGACCGGAAGGTCGGGAACCCCTTCCAGACAAAGCAGGGGAGTCGACCCTCCTGTCCAGATCAGGAGGGTAGAAGGGGCTCAGAGGAAGTGGTGCGGGAAAACCTCGGTGTTCCTCTTGAGGGAGACCGGGATGTCGGGGCACTTTGTGGGTCGCATCAAGGGTGCCAAGTACCGTTTCGACCTCCAATACCTAACGTGGGACTTCTCCTGAGACACTGTAGCGGGAAAGGGCTTCATCTTGCGATGACGGGGGAACCACGTGGATTTTCTCGAGTTGCAGCGGGATTCTCGAGTTACGACGGGGAATTCAGGATGCCTCTTGTGTTGGCCCAGGGAAGTCCAATCTTCCATTCGAGTTGCGAAGGAAAGCTGGGGATTGCTCTCGAGTGACTGCAGGGCCAATAGACCTCATCTAGGCTTGTGTCCAGAAGCCAATGTTCCTCTCCAGGGGCGAAAGGGATCTCGGGGTTGCATTCCAGACGCACCCGGGGAGACAGGCATCCATCTCGAGTGGAAGCAAAGAACCCCGCTCTGCTCTCGAGTCGCGACGGGTATCTCTTGGAGCTCACTGGGTGGACTAAAGGGAGTCAAGCCTCCTGAGGCGTTTGGAGAGAGGTCGAGAGACTGGTCTCTAGGCCATACAGGAGACGAAGGCCCTCAAGTCGCGATGACGGGGGAGGCTCGGGGTTGTTCTCGAGCGGCGGCCCCAGTGTGCGGTTTCTCGCGAGGTACGACGGCGAGGTCAGTGAGCCTCTCGTGGGGCGGCAAGGAAGTCGGGTCTCCATGCGAATGGCGAGGGGGAGCGCGTCTTTACTCTCAAGTCATAGTAGGGGAATCTGGCCTCGAGACGTGTTGAAGAAGGTCTCTCGAGGTCTTTCTCGGGTTGAGGCAGGACACCCTGGGGTCCCTCGACTTGTGCAGGTGACCTCAGGGGGCTTCTCATGGTGGCTCTGAGAAGTCAGGGAAACTGGAGGTGGGAGGGGCCTCTCGGCACTCCACTGGGTTTGGTGCATTGGAAGAGGGCCTCATCTCCAGTTGAGGCAGGAACCTCAGGGTTCCTCTGACTTCAGACTCCGATCGCAAGGTCCCTGCAGACTTGGGACAGGAGAGTCAGGCCTCGTCTTGGGTTGAGGCATGGAACTCCGCTTGCCTCTCGAGGTGTTCCCGGGGAGACAGGCCACTTGTCGAGCGGTATTTGGAACCTGGGGGTCTTTTCCCGACGATGCACGGGCGAGTCACTGCCCCTTCGTGTTGACTTCATTCACAGGGTGGAGTTCGAAGAGGTGTCCGGGCATCGGGTTCTTATCAAGAGGGGACCGGGAAATCGGGGTCCTTCGGAATGTGGAACCACCCACGAGGCCACGTCTGGAATGTCGTCGTGAGACCGGCCTCATCCTGAGGTGCGACCGGAAGGTCGGGAACCCCTTCCAGACAAAGCAGGGGAGTCGACCCTCCTGTCCAGATCAGGAGGGTAGAAGAGGCTCCGAGGAAGTGTTGCCGGAAAACTTCGGTGTTCCTCTCGAGGGAGACCGGGATGTCGGGGCACTTTGTGGGTCGCATCAAGGGTGACAAGTACCGTTTCGAACTCCAATTCCTAAAGTGGGACTTCTCCTGAGACGCTGTAGCGGCACAGGGCTACATCTTGCGATGACGGGGGAACCACGTGGTTTTTCTCGAGGTGTAGCAGGATTCTCGAATTACGACGGGGAATTCAGGATGCCTCTTGTGTAGGCCCAGGGAAGTCCAATCTTCCATTCGAGTTGCGAAGGAAAGCTGGGGATTTCTCTCGAGTGACTGCAGGGCCAATAGACCTCATCTAGGCTTGTGTCCAGAAGCCAGTGTTCCTCTCCAGGGGCGACAGGGATCTCGGGGTTGCATTCCAGACACACCCGGGGAGACAGGCCTCCATCTCGAGTGGAAGCAAAGAACCCCGCTCTGCTCTCGAGTCGCGACGGGTATCTCTTGGAGCTCACTGGGTGGACTAAAGCGAGTCAAGCCTCCTGAGGCGTTTGGAGAGAGGTCGCGAGATTGGTCTCTAGGCCATGCAGGAGACGAAGGCCCTCATCTCGCGATGCCGGGGGAGTCTTGGGGTTGTTCTCGAGCGGCGGCCCCAGTGTGCGCTTTCTCACGAGGTACGACGGCGAGGTCAGTGAGCCTCTCGTGGGGCGCCAGGGAAGTCGGGTCTCCATGCGAGTGGCGAGGGCGAGCGCGTCATTGCTCTCGAGCCATGGTAGGGTGCCGGGGACCAGCCCCGGCTGATCCAGGGTATTCGAAGGAGAGACGGCGTAGGCGAAGATCAGGAAACCACTGCTTAATTAAATGTTAATTAAGGATATAAAGAGTAATAGAATGAGGATAGCTCAGTGAGGAAATTCAGTGGAGAAAAGAGGCTGAATAATTCAGCCAGAAGGTAAGAGAAAGAACGACATGGTGAGACCAAGTTTCGGTGAACAAGGCCCGCACTTTATTTTTCAAAGTAGTTTTTATACCTTAAGTTATGCATAGAGGATAATGGGGGAAGGGGTCGAGTCTTGCAGCAAACCAGGCTTTCTTCCTGCAAACTTATCATATGCAAAAGCTTAGGTGATTTGCATCATCTTCTGGCCCGGAGGCCTGTTAACATTTTAAGACCTTTTCTTCAGAAAACTTATTTTTCTCTAAAGGTGGTTGGTCAGGAGCCACCCTCCAAAAAAGCATTAGATAAAGTTGCATTCCTACAGAGCAAAGGTGTGGTGGGCTATAACAAGAAAAAGAATTAACTCAAGGGTCCCAGGTTACAAACATTAAAGCTACTACTTACACCAATTATATTAATCAATACACTGCCAGGGACACAGCAGGTAAGGGATATGGAAACTTAGCAGCAAACAATGGCCCAACAAGTGAAAAACCATTCACCAATACAATTTCTAATCAATCTTGTAACTACTCAAAAGAATCTGTGTTTAGACAGTTTAGAACATCTCCTGCCTCTCACAGTTGGGAGGCTCTGAACGATCCCATGTGGCCGGAAAAACCTATTCAGGCAGGCTAGAGGATTTCCAAAGGAGTTTGTAGGTTAAACACTGTCACACCCAGGAATTATTAACTGGAACTGTAAGCTAACTCTTTTTTCAGAGAGAGGTAGTGGGGGAGAGCCCCCCGTAAAGTCAGAGGTTTAGGTGAAAGCACAAGCAGAAAGTAGGCAGACTCTGGTTTTGGGGGTATATGCTCGAGAATTTCCAGGGGGACTCCTGAAGCTCGATCCCGCCTTTGCGTATGCCGAGCCTCCTTCCTCATGACCTTTGTCATGGGCGGAGTTCCTCACTGGCTCCCAGCAGTGATAGAATTCCAGTGGAGCTATTCCAGATCCTGAAAGATGATGCTGTGGAAAGTGCTGCACTCAATATGCAATATGCAATATGCACTCAATATGCAATATGCCGGCTCACGGCAGTAGGGGAATCTGGCCTCGAGACGTGTTGAAGAAGGTCTCTCGAGGTCTTTCTCGGGTTGAGGCAGGACACCCTGGGGTCCCTCGACTTGTGCAGGTGACCTCAGGGGGCTTCTCATGGTGGCTCTGAGAAGTCAGGGAAACTGGAGGTGGGAGGGGCCTCTCGGCACTCCACTGGGTTTGGTGCATTGGAAGAGGGCCTCATCTCCAGTTGAGGCAGGAACCTCAGGGTTCCTCTGACTTCAGACTCCGATCGCAAGGTCCCTGCAGACTTGGGACAGGAGAGTCAGGCCTCGTCTTGGGTTGAGGCATGGAACTCCGCTTGCCTCTCGAGGTGTTCCCGGGGAGACAGGCCACTTGTCGAGCGGTATTTGGAACCTGGGGGTCTTTTCCCGACGATGCACGGGCGAGTCACTGCCCCTTCGTGTTGACTTCATTCACAGGGTGGAGTTCGAAGAGGTGTCCGGGCATCGGGTTCTTATCAAGAGGGGACCGGGAAATCGGGGTCCTTCGGAATGTGGAACCACCCACGAGGCCACGTCTGGAATGTCGTCGTGAGACCGGCCTCATCCTGAGGTGCGACCGGAAGGTCGGGAACCCCTTCCAGACAAAGCAGGGGAGTCGACCCTCCTGTCCAGATCAGGAGGGTAGAAGGGGCTCAGAGGAAGTGGTGCGGGAAAACCTCGGTGTTCCTCTTGAGGGAGACCGGGATGTCGGGGCACTTTGTGGGTCGCATCAAGGGTGCCAAGTACCGTTTCGACCTCCAATACCTAACGTGGGACTTCTCCTGAGACACTGTAGCGGGAAAGGGCTTCATCTTGCGATGACGGGGGAACCACGTGGATTTTCTCGAGTTGCAGCGGGATTCTCGAGTTACGACGGGGAATTCAGGATGCCTCTTGTGTTGGCCCAGGGAAGTCCAATCTTCCATTCGAGTTGCGAAGGAAAGCTGGGGATTGCTCTCGAGTGACTGCAGGGCCAATAGACCTCATCTAGGCTTGTGTCCAGAAGCCAATGTTCCTCTCCAGGGGCGAAAGGGATCTCGGGGTTGCATTCCAGACGCACCCGGGGAGACAGGCATCCATCTCGAGTGGAAGCAAAGAACCCCGCTCTGCTCTCGAGTCGCGACGGGTATCTCTTGGAGCTCACTGGGTGGACTAAAGGGAGTCAAGCCTCCTGAGGCGTTTGGAGAGAGGTCGAGAGACTGGTCTCTAGGCCATACAGGAGACGAAGGCCCTCAAGTCGCGATGACGGGGGAGGCTCGGGGTTGTTCTCGAGCGGCGGCCCCAGTGTGCGGTTTCTCGCGAGGTACGACGGCGAGGTCAGTGAGCCTCTCGTGGGGCGGCAAGGAAGTCGGGTCTCCATGCGAATGGCGAGGGGGAGCGCGTCTTTACTCTCAAGTCATAGTAGGGGAATCTGGCCTCGAGACGTGTTGAAGAAGGTCTCTCGAGGTCTTTCTCGGGTTGAGGCAGGACACCCTGGGGTCCCTCGACTTGTGCAGGTGACCTCAGGGGGCTTCTCATGGTGGCTCTGAGAAGTCAGGGAAACTGGAGGTGGGAGGGGCCTCTCGGCACTCCACTGGGTTTGGTGCATTGGAAGAGGGCCTCATCTCCAGTTGAGGCAGGAACCTCAGGGTTCCTCTGACTTCAGACTCCGATCGCAAGGTCCCTGCAGACTTGGGACAGGAGAGTCAGGCCTCGTCTTGGGTTGAGGCATGGAACTCCGCTTGCCTCTCGAGGTGTTCCCGGGGAGACAGGCCACTTGTCGAGCGGTATTTGGAACCTGGGGGTCTTTTCCCGACGATGCACGGGCGAGTCACTGCCCCTTCGTGTTGACTTCATTCACAGGGTGGAGTTCGAAGAGGTGTCCGGGCATCGGGTTCTTATCAAGAGGGGACCGGGAAATCGGGGTCCTTCGGAATGTGGAACCACCCACGAGGCCACGTCTGGAATGTCGTCGTGAGACCGGCCTCATCCTGAGGTGCGACCGGAAGGTCGGGAACCCCTTCCAGACAAAGCAGGGGAGTCGACCCTCCTGTCCAGATCAGGAGGGTAGAAGAGGCTCCGAGGAAGTGTTGCCGGAAAACTTCGGTGTTCCTCTCGAGGGAGACCGGGATGTCGGGGCACTTTGTGGGTCGCATCAAGGGTGACAAGTACCGTTTCGAACTCCAATTCCTAAAGTGGGACTTCTCCTGAGACGCTGTAGCGGCACAGGGCTACATCTTGCGATGACGGGGGAACCACGTGGTTTTTCTCGAGGTGTAGCAGGATTCTCGAATTACGACGGGGAATTCAGGATGCCTCTTGTGTAGGCCCAGGGAAGTCCAATCTTCCATTCGAGTTGCGAAGGAAAGCTGGGGATTTCTCTCGAGTGACTGCAGGGCCAATAGACCTCATCTAGGCTTGTGTCCAGAAGCCAGTGTTCCTCTCCAGGGGCGACAGGGATCTCGGGGTTGCATTCCAGACACACCCGGGGAGACAGGCCTCCATCTCGAGTGGAAGCAAAGAACCCCGCTCTGCTCTCGAGTCGCGACGGGTATCTCTTGGAGCTCACTGGGTGGACTAAAGCGAGTCAAGCCTCCTGAGGCGTTTGGAGAGAGGTCGCGAGATTGGTCTCTAGGCCATGCAGGAGACGAAGGCCCTCATCTCGCGATGCCGGGGGAGTCTTGGGGTTGTTCTCGAGCGGCGGCCCCAGTGTGCGCTTTCTCACGAGGTACGACGGCGAGGTCAGTGAGCCTCTCGTGGGGCGCCAGGGAAGTCGGGTCTCCATGCGAGTGGCGAGGGCGAGCGCGTCATTGCTCTCGAGCCATGGTAGGGTGCCGGGGACCAGCCCCGGCTGATCCAGGGTATTCGAAGGAGAGACGGCGTAGGCGAAGATCAGGAAACCACTGCTTAATTAAATGTTAATTAAGGATATAAAGAGTAATAGAATGAGGATAGCTCAGTGAGGAAATTCAGTGGAGAAAAGAGGCTGAATAATTCAGCCAGAAGGTAAGAGAAAGAACGACATGGTGAGACCAAGTTTCGGTGAACAAGGCCCGCACTTTATTTTTCAAAGTAGTTTTTATACCTTAAGTTATGCATAGAGGATAATGGGGGAAGGGGTCGAGTCTTGCAGCAAACCAGGCTTTCTTCCTGCAAACTTATCATATGCAAAAGCTTAGGTGATTTGCATCATCTTCTGGCCCGGAGGCCTGTTAACATTTTAAGACCTTTTCTTCAGAAAACTTATTTTTCTCTAAAGGTGGTTGGTCAGGAGCCACCCTCCAAAAAAGCATTAGATAAAGTTGCATTCCTACAGAGCAAAGGTGTGGTGGGCTATAACAAGAAAAAGAATTAACTCAAGGGTCCCAGGTTACAAACATTAAAGCTACTACTTACACCAATTATATTAATCAATACACTGCCAGGGACACAGCAGGTAAGGGATATGGAAACTTAGCAGCAAACAATGGCCCAACAAGTGAAAAACCATTCACCAATACAATTTCTAATCAATCTTGTAACTACTCAAAAGAATCTGTGTTTAGACAGTTTAGAACATCTCCTGCCTCTCACAGTTGGGAGGCTCTGAACGATCCCATGTGGCCGGAAAAACCTATTCAGGCAGGCTAGAGGATTTCCAAAGGAGTTTGTAGGTTAAACACTGTCACACCCAGGAATTATTAACTGGAACTGTAAGCTAACTCTTTTTTCAGAGAGAGGTAGTGGGGGAGAGCCCCCCGTAAAGTCAGAGGTTTAGGTGAAAGCACAAGCAGAAAGTAGGCAGACTCTGGTTTTGGGGGTATATGCTCGAGAATTTCCAGGGGGACTCCTGAAGCTCGATCCCGCCTTTGCGTATGCCGAGCCTCCTTCCTCATGACCTTTGTCATGGGCGGAGTTCCTCACTGGCTCCCAGCAGTGATAGAATTCCAGTGGAGCTATTCCAGATCCTGAAAGATGATGCTGTGGAAAGTGCTGCACTCAATATGCAATATGCAATATGCACTCAATATGCAATATGCCGGCTCACGGCAGTAGGGGAATCTGGCCTCGAGACGTGTTGAAGAAGGTCTCTCGAGGTCTTTCTCGGGTTGAGGCAGGACACCCTGGGGTCCCTCGACTTGTGCAGGTGACCTCAGGGGGCTTCTCATGGTGGCTCTGAGAAGTCAGGGAAACTGGAGGTGGGAGGGGCCTCTCGGCACTCCACTGGGTTTGGTGCATTGGAAGAGGGCCTCATCTCCAGTTGAGGCAGGAACCTCAGGGTTCCTCTGACTTCAGACTCCGATCGCAAGGTCCCTGCAGACTTGGGACAGGAGAGTCAGGCCTCGTCTTGGGTTGAGGCATGGAACTCCGCTTGCCTCTCGAGGTGTTCCCGGGGAGACAGGCCACTTGTCGAGCGGTATTTGGAACCTGGGGGTCTTTTCCCGACGATGCACGGGCGAGTCACTGCCCCTTCGTGTTGACTTCATTCACAGGGTGGAGTTCGAAGAGGTGTCCGGGCATCGGGTTCTTATCAAGAGGGGACCGGGAAATCGGGGTCCTTCGGAATGTGGAACCACCCACGAGGCCACGTCTGGAATGTCGTCGTGAGACCGGCCTCATCCTGAGGTGCGACCGGAAGGTCGGGAACCCCTTCCAGACAAAGCAGGGGAGTCGACCCTCCTGTCCAGATCAGGAGGGTAGAAGGGGCTCAGAGGAAGTGGTGCGGGAAAACCTCGGTGTTCCTCTTGAGGGAGACCGGGATGTCGGGGCACTTTGTGGGTCGCATCAAGGGTGCCAAGTACCGTTTCGACCTCCAATACCTAACGTGGGACTTCTCCTGAGACACTGTAGCGGGAAAGGGCTTCATCTTGCGATGACGGGGGAACCACGTGGATTTTCTCGAGTTGCAGCGGGATTCTCGAGTTACGACGGGGAATTCAGGATGCCTCTTGTGTTGGCCCAGGGAAGTCCAATCTTCCATTCGAGTTGCGAAGGAAAGCTGGGGATTGCTCTCGAGTGACTGCAGGGCCAATAGACCTCATCTAGGCTTGTGTCCAGAAGCCAATGTTCCTCTCCAGGGGCGAAAGGGATCTCGGGGTTGCATTCCAGACGCACCCGGGGAGACAGGCATCCATCTCGAGTGGAAGCAAAGAACCCCGCTCTGCTCTCGAGTCGCGACGGGTATCTCTTGGAGCTCACTGGGTGGACTAAAGGGAGTCAAGCCTCCTGAGGCGTTTGGAGAGAGGTCGAGAGACTGGTCTCTAGGCCATACAGGAGACGAAGGCCCTCAAGTCGCGATGACGGGGGAGGCTCGGGGTTGTTCTCGAGCGGCGGCCCCAGTGTGCGGTTTCTCGCGAGGTACGACGGCGAGGTCAGTGAGCCTCTCGTGGGGCGGCAAGGAAGTCGGGTCTCCATGCGAATGGCGAGGGGGAGCGCGTCTTTACTCTCAAGTCATAGTAGGGGAATCTGGCCTCGAGACGTGTTGAAGAAGGTCTCTCGAGGTCTTTCTCGGGTTGAGGCAGGACACCCTGGGGTCCCTCGACTTGTGCAGGTGACCTCAGGGGGCTTCTCATGGTGGCTCTGAGAAGTCAGGGAAACTGGAGGTGGGAGGGGCCTCTCGGCACTCCACTGGGTTTGGTGCATTGGAAGAGGGCCTCATCTCCAGTTGAGGCAGGAACCTCAGGGTTCCTCTGACTTCAGACTCCGATCGCAAGGTCCCTGCAGACTTGGGACAGGAGAGTCAGGCCTCGTCTTGGGTTGAGGCATGGAACTCCGCTTGCCTCTCGAGGTGTTCCCGGGGAGACAGGCCACTTGTCGAGCGGTATTTGGAACCTGGGGGTCTTTTCCCGACGATGCACGGGCGAGTCACTGCCCCTTCGTGTTGACTTCATTCACAGGGTGGAGTTCGAAGAGGTGTCCGGGCATCGGGTTCTTATCAAGAGGGGACCGGGAAATCGGGGTCCTTCGGAATGTGGAACCACCCACGAGGCCACGTCTGGAATGTCGTCGTGAGACCGGCCTCATCCTGAGGTGCGACCGGAAGGTCGGGAACCCCTTCCAGACAAAGCAGGGGAGTCGACCCTCCTGTCCAGATCAGGAGGGTAGAAGAGGCTCCGAGGAAGTGTTGCCGGAAAACTTCGGTGTTCCTCTCGAGGGAGACCGGGATGTCGGGGCACTTTGTGGGTCGCATCAAGGGTGACAAGTACCGTTTCGAACTCCAATTCCTAAAGTGGGACTTCTCCTGAGACGCTGTAGCGGCACAGGGCTACATCTTGCGATGACGGGGGAACCACGTGGTTTTTCTCGAGGTGTAGCAGGATTCTCGAATTACGACGGGGAATTCAGGATGCCTCTTGTGTAGGCCCAGGGAAGTCCAATCTTCCATTCGAGTTGCGAAGGAAAGCTGGGGATTTCTCTCGAGTGACTGCAGGGCCAATAGACCTCATCTAGGCTTGTGTCCAGAAGCCAGTGTTCCTCTCCAGGGGCGACAGGGATCTCGGGGTTGCATTCCAGACACACCCGGGGAGACAGGCCTCCATCTCGAGTGGAAGCAAAGAACCCCGCTCTGCTCTCGAGTCGCGACGGGTATCTCTTGGAGCTCACTGGGTGGACTAAAGCGAGTCAAGCCTCCTGAGGCGTTTGGAGAGAGGTCGCGAGATTGGTCTCTAGGCCATGCAGGAGACGAAGGCCCTCATCTCGCGATGCCGGGGGAGTCTTGGGGTTGTTCTCGAGCGGCGGCCCCAGTGTGCGCTTTCTCACGAGGTACGACGGCGAGGTCAGTGAGCCTCTCGTGGGGCGCCAGGGAAGTCGGGTCTCCATGCGAGTGGCGAGGGCGAGCGCGTCATTGCTCTCGAGCCATGGTAGGGTGCCGGGGACCAGCCCCGGCTGATCCAGGGTATTCGAAGGAGAGACGGCGTAGGCGAAGATCAGGAAACCACTGCTTAATTAAATGTTAATTAAGGATATAAAGAGTAATAGAATGAGGATAGCTCAGTGAGGAAATTCAGTGGAGAAAAGAGGCTGAATAATTCAGCCAGAAGGTAAGAGAAAGAACGACATGGTGAGACCAAGTTTCGGTGAACAAGGCCCGCACTTTATTTTTCAAAGTAGTTTTTATACCTTAAGTTATGCATAGAGGATAATGGGGGAAGGGGTCGAGTCTTGCAGCAAACCAGGCTTTCTTCCTGCAAACTTATCATATGCAAAAGCTTAGGTGATTTGCATCATCTTCTGGCCCGGAGGCCTGTTAACATTTTAAGACCTTTTCTTCAGAAAACTTATTTTTCTCTAAAGGTGGTTGGTCAGGAGCCACCCTCCAAAAAAGCATTAGATAAAGTTGCATTCCTACAGAGCAAAGGTGTGGTGGGCTATAACAAGAAAAAGAATTAACTCAAGGGTCCCAGGTTACAAACATTAAAGCTACTACTTACACCAATTATATTAATCAATACACTGCCAGGGACACAGCAGGTAAGGGATATGGAAACTTAGCAGCAAACAATGGCCCAACAAGTGAAAAACCATTCACCAATACAATTTCTAATCAATCTTGTAACTACTCAAAAGAATCTGTGTTTAGACAGTTTAGAACATCTCCTGCCTCTCACAGTTGGGAGGCTCTGAACGATCCCATGTGGCCGGAAAAACCTATTCAGGCAGGCTAGAGGATTTCCAAAGGAGTTTGTAGGTTAAACACTGTCACACCCAGGAATTATTAACTGGAACTGTAAGCTAACTCTTTTTTCAGAGAGAGGTAGTGGGGGAGAGCCCCCCGTAAAGTCAGAGGTTTAGGTGAAAGCACAAGCAGAAAGTAGGCAGACTCTGGTTTTGGGGGTATATGCTCGAGAATTTCCAGGGGGACTCCTGAAGCTCGATCCCGCCTTTGCGTATGCCGAGCCTCCTTCCTCATGACCTTTGTCATGGGCGGAGTTCCTCACTGGCTCCCAGCAGTGATAGAATTCCAGTGGAGCTATTCCAGATCCTGAAAGATGATGCTGTGGAAAGTGCTGCACTCAATATGCAATATGCAATATGCACTCAATATGCAATATGCCGGCTCACGGCAGTAGGGGAATCTGGCCTCGAGACGTGTTGAAGAAGGTCTCTCGAGGTCTTTCTCGGGTTGAGGCAGGACACCCTGGGGTCCCTCGACTTGTGCAGGTGACCTCAGGGGGCTTCTCATGGTGGCTCTGAGAAGTCAGGGAAACTGGAGGTGGGAGGGGCCTCTCGGCACTCCACTGGGTTTGGTGCATTGGAAGAGGGCCTCATCTCCAGTTGAGGCAGGAACCTCAGGGTTCCTCTGACTTCAGACTCCGATCGCAAGGTCCCTGCAGACTTGGGACAGGAGAGTCAGGCCTCGTCTTGGGTTGAGGCATGGAACTCCGCTTGCCTCTCGAGGTGTTCCCGGGGAGACAGGCCACTTGTCGAGCGGTATTTGGAACCTGGGGGTCTTTTCCCGACGATGCACGGGCGAGTCACTGCCCCTTCGTGTTGACTTCATTCACAGGGTGGAGTTCGAAGAGGTGTCCGGGCATCGGGTTCTTATCAAGAGGGGACCGGGAAATCGGGGTCCTTCGGAATGTGGAACCACCCACGAGGCCACGTCTGGAATGTCGTCGTGAGACCGGCCTCATCCTGAGGTGCGACCGGAAGGTCGGGAACCCCTTCCAGACAAAGCAGGGGAGTCGACCCTCCTGTCCAGATCAGGAGGGTAGAAGGGGCTCAGAGGAAGTGGTGCGGGAAAACCTCGGTGTTCCTCTTGAGGGAGACCGGGATGTCGGGGCACTTTGTGGGTCGCATCAAGGGTGCCAAGTACCGTTTCGACCTCCAATACCTAACGTGGGACTTCTCCTGAGACACTGTAGCGGGAAAGGGCTTCATCTTGCGATGACGGGGGAACCACGTGGATTTTCTCGAGTTGCAGCGGGATTCTCGAGTTACGACGGGGAATTCAGGATGCCTCTTGTGTTGGCCCAGGGAAGTCCAATCTTCCATTCGAGTTGCGAAGGAAAGCTGGGGATTGCTCTCGAGTGACTGCAGGGCCAATAGACCTCATCTAGGCTTGTGTCCAGAAGCCAATGTTCCTCTCCAGGGGCGAAAGGGATCTCGGGGTTGCATTCCAGACGCACCCGGGGAGACAGGCATCCATCTCGAGTGGAAGCAAAGAACCCCGCTCTGCTCTCGAGTCGCGACGGGTATCTCTTGGAGCTCACTGGGTGGACTAAAGGGAGTCAAGCCTCCTGAGGCGTTTGGAGAGAGGTCGAGAGACTGGTCTCTAGGCCATACAGGAGACGAAGGCCCTCAAGTCGCGATGACGGGGGAGGCTCGGGGTTGTTCTCGAGCGGCGGCCCCAGTGTGCGGTTTCTCGCGAGGTACGACGGCGAGGTCAGTGAGCCTCTCGTGGGGCGGCAAGGAAGTCGGGTCTCCATGCGAATGGCGAGGGGGAGCGCGTCTTTACTCTCAAGTCATAGTAGGGGAATCTGGCCTCGAGACGTGTTGAAGAAGGTCTCTCGAGGTCTTTCTCGGGTTGAGGCAGGACACCCTGGGGTCCCTCGACTTGTGCAGGTGACCTCAGGGGGCTTCTCATGGTGGCTCTGAGAAGTCAGGGAAACTGGAGGTGGGAGGGGCCTCTCGGCACTCCACTGGGTTTGGTGCATTGGAAGAGGGCCTCATCTCCAGTTGAGGCAGGAACCTCAGGGTTCCT
The DNA here is from genome assembly GCF_029378745.1 of Bos indicus. Lineage (NCBI taxonomy): Eukaryota > Metazoa > Chordata > Mammalia > Artiodactyla > Bovidae > Bos > Bos indicus. The sequence continues at coordinate 123,605 of NW_027223751.1, read as the reverse complement.
CTGACTTCAGACTCCGATCGCAAGGTCCCTGCAGACTTGGGACAGGAGAGTCAGGCCTCGTCTTGGGTTGAGGCATGGAACTCCGCTTGCCTCTCGAGGTGTTCCCGGGGAGACAGGCCACTTGTCGAGCGGTATTTGGAACCTGGGGGTCTTTTCCCGACGATGCACGGGCGAGTCACTGCCCCTTCGTGTTGACTTCATTCACAGGGTGGAGTTCGAAGAGGTGTCCGGGCATCGGGTTCTTATCAAGAGGGGACCGGGAAATCGGGGTCCTTCGGAATGTGGAACCACCCACGAGGCCACGTCTGGAATGTCGTCGTGAGACCGGCCTCATCCTGAGGTGCGACCGGAAGGTCGGGAACCCCTTCCAGACAAAGCAGGGGAGTCGACCCTCCTGTCCAGATCAGGAGGGTAGAAGAGGCTCCGAGGAAGTGTTGCCGGAAAACTTCGGTGTTCCTCTCGAGGGAGACCGGGATGTCGGGGCACTTTGTGGGTCGCATCAAGGGTGACAAGTACCGTTTCGAACTCCAATTCCTAAAGTGGGACTTCTCCTGAGACGCTGTAGCGGCACAGGGCTACATCTTGCGATGACGGGGGAACCACGTGGTTTTTCTCGAGGTGTAGCAGGATTCTCGAATTACGACGGGGAATTCAGGATGCCTCTTGTGTAGGCCCAGGGAAGTCCAATCTTCCATTCGAGTTGCGAAGGAAAGCTGGGGATTTCTCTCGAGTGACTGCAGGGCCAATAGACCTCATCTAGGCTTGTGTCCAGAAGCCAGTGTTCCTCTCCAGGGGCGACAGGGATCTCGGGGTTGCATTCCAGACACACCCGGGGAGACAGGCCTCCATCTCGAGTGGAAGCAAAGAACCCCGCTCTGCTCTCGAGTCGCGACGGGTATCTCTTGGAGCTCACTGGGTGGACTAAAGCGAGTCAAGCCTCCTGAGGCGTTTGGAGAGAGGTCGCGAGATTGGTCTCTAGGCCATGCAGGAGACGAAGGCCCTCATCTCGCGATGCCGGGGGAGTCTTGGGGTTGTTCTCGAGCGGCGGCCCCAGTGTGCGCTTTCTCACGAGGTACGACGGCGAGGTCAGTGAGCCTCTCGTGGGGCGCCAGGGAAGTCGGGTCTCCATGCGAGTGGCGAGGGCGAGCGCCGTCATTGCTCTCGAGCCATGGTAGGGTGCCGGGGACCAGCCCCGGCTGATCCAGGGTATTCGAAGGAGAGACGGCGTAGGCGAAGATCAGGAAACCACTGCTTAATTAAATGTTAATTAAGGATATAAAGAGTAATAGAATGAGGATAGCTCAGTGAGGAAATTCAGTGGAGAAAAGAGGCTGAATAATTCAGCCAGAAGGTAAGAGAAAGAACGACATGGTGAGACCAAGTTTCGGTGAACAAGGCCCGCACTTTATTTTTCAAAGTAGTTTTTATACCTTAAGTTATGCATAGAGGATAATGGGGGAAGGGGTCGAGTCTTGCAGCAAACCAGGCTTTCTTCCTGCAAACTTATCATATGCAAAAGCTTAGGTGATTTGCATCATCTTCTGGCCCGGAGGCCTGTTAACATTTTAAGACCTTTTCTTCAGAAAACTTATTTTTCTCTAAAGGTGGTTGGTCAGGAGCCACCCTCCAAAAAAGCATTAGATAAAGTTGCATTCCTACAGAGCAAAGGTGTGGTGGGCTATAACAAGAAAAAGAATTAACTCAAGGGTCCCAGGTTACAAACATTAAAGCTACTACTTACACCAATTATATTAATCAATACACTGCCAGGGACACAGCAGGTAAGGGATATGGAAACTTAGCAGCAAACAATGGCCCAACAAGTGAAAAACCATTCACCAATACAATTTCTAATCAATCTTGTAACTACTCAAAAGAATCTGTGTTTAGACAGTTTAGAACATCTCCTGCCTCTCACAGTTGGGAGGCTCTGAACGATCCCATGTGGCCGGAAAAACCTATTCAGGCAGGCTAGAGGATTTCCAAAGGAGTTTGTAGGTTAAACACTGTCACACCCAGGAATTATTAACTGGAACTGTAAGCTAACTCTTTTTTCAGAGAGAGGTAGTGGGGGAGAGCCCCCCGTAAAGTCAGAGGTTTAGGTGAAAGCACAAGCAGAAAGTAGGCAGACTCTGGTTTTGGGGGTATATGCTCGAGAATTTCCAGGGGGACTCCTGAAGCTCGATCCCGCCTTTGCGTATGCCGAGCCTCCTTCCTCATGACCTTTGTCATGGGCGGAGTTCCTCACTGGCTCCCAGCAGTGATAGAATTCCAGTGGAGCTATTCCAGATCCTGAAAGATGATGCTGTGGAAAGTGCTGCACTCAATATGCAATATGCAATATGCACTCAATATGCAATATGCCGGCTCACGGCAGTAGGGGAATCTGGCCTCGAGACGTGTTGAAGAAGGTCTCTCGAGGTCTTTCTCGGGTTGAGGCAGGACACCCTGGGGTCCCTCGACTTGTGCAGGTGACCTCAGGGGGCTTCTCATGGTGGCTCTGAGAAGTCAGGGAAACTGGAGGTGGGAGGGGCCTCTCGGCACTCCACTGGGTTTGGTGCATTGGAAGAGGGCCTCATCTCCAGTTGAGGCAGGAACCTCAGGGTTCCTCTGACTTCAGACTCCGATCGCAAGGTCCCTGCAGACTTGGGACAGGAGAGTCAGGCCTCGTCTTGGGTTGAGGCATGGAACTCCGCTTGCCTCTCGAGGTGTTCCCGGGGAGACAGGCCACTTGTCGAGCGGTATTTGGAACCTGGGGGTCTTTTCCCGACGATGCACGGGCGAGTCACTGCCCCTTCGTGTTGACTTCATTCACAGGGTGGAGTTCGAAGAGGTGTCCGGGCATCGGGTTCTTATCAAGAGGGGACCGGGAAATCGGGGTCCTTCGGAATGTGGAACCACCCACGAGGCCACGTCTGGAATGTCGTCGTGAGACCGGCCTCATCCTGAGGTGCGACCGGAAGGTCGGGAACCCCTTCCAGACAAAGCAGGGGAGTCGACCCTCCTGTCCAGATCAGGAGGGTAGAAGGGGCTCAGAGGAAGTGGTGCGGGAAAACCTCGGTGTTCCTCTTGAGGGAGACCGGGATGTCGGGGCACTTTGTGGGTCGCATCAAGGGTGCCAAGTACCGTTTCGACCTCCAATACCTAACGTGGGACTTCTCCTGAGACACTGTAGCGGGAAAGGGCTTCATCTTGCGATGACGGGGGAACCACGTGGATTTTCTCGAGTTGCAGCGGGATTCTCGAGTTACGACGGGGAATTCAGGATGCCTCTTGTGTTGGCCCAGGGAAGTCCAATCTTCCATTCGAGTTGCGAAGGAAAGCTGGGGATTGCTCTCGAGTGACTGCAGGGCCAATAGACCTCATCTAGGCTTGTGTCCAGAAGCCAATGTTCCTCTCCAGGGGCGAAAGGGATCTCGGGGTTGCATTCCAGACGCACCCGGGGAGACAGGCATCCATCTCGAGTGGAAGCAAAGAACCCCGCTCTGCTCTCGAGTCGCGACGGGTATCTCTTGGAGCTCACTGGGTGGACTAAAGGGAGTCAAGCCTCCTGAGGCGTTTGGAGAGAGGTCGAGAGACTGGTCTCTAGGCCATACAGGAGACGAAGGCCCTCAAGTCGCGATGACGGGGGAGGCTCGGGGTTGTTCTCGAGCGGCGGCCCCAGTGTGCGGTTTCTCGCGAGGTACGACGGCGAGGTCAGTGAGCCTCTCGTGGGGCGGCAAGGAAGTCGGGTCTCCATGCGAATGGCGAGGGGGAGCGCGTCTTTACTCTCAAGTCATAGTAGGGGAATCTGGCCTCGAGACGTGTTGAAGAAGGTCTCTCGAGGTCTTTCTCGGGTTGAGGCAGGACACCCTGGGGTCCCTCGACTTGTGCAGGTGACCTCAGGGGGCTTCTCATGGTGGCTCTGAGAAGTCAGGGAAACTGGAGGTGGGAGGGGCCTCTCGGCACTCCACTGGGTTTGGTGCATTGGAAGAGGGCCTCATCTCCAGTTGAGGCAGGAACCTCAGGGTTCCTCTGACTTCAGACTCCGATCGCAAGGTCCCTGCAGACTTGGGACAGGAGAGTCAGGCCTCGTCTTGGGTTGAGGCATGGAACTCCGCTTGCCTCTCGAGGTGTTCCCGGGGAGACAGGCCACTTGTCGAGCGGTATTTGGAACCTGGGGGTCTTTTCCCGACGATGCACGGGCGAGTCACTGCCCCTTCGTGTTGACTTCATTCACAGGGTGGAGTTCGAAGAGGTGTCCGGGCATCGGGTTCTTATCAAGAGGGGACCGGGAAATCGGGGTCCTTCGGAATGTGGAACCACCCACGAGGCCACGTCTGGAATGTCGTCGTGAGACCGGCCTCATCCTGAGGTGCGACCGGAAGGTCGGGAACCCCTTCCAGACAAAGCAGGGGAGTCGACCCTCCTGTCCAGATCAGGAGGGTAGAAGAGGCTCCGAGGAAGTGTTGCCGGAAAACTTCGGTGTTCCTCTCGAGGGAGACCGGGATGTCGGGGCACTTTGTGGGTCGCATCAAGGGTGACAAGTACCGTTTCGAACTCCAATTCCTAAAGTGGGACTTCTCCTGAGACGCTGTAGCGGCACAGGGCTACATCTTGCGATGACGGGGGAACCACGTGGTTTTTCTCGAGGTGTAGCAGGATTCTCGAATTACGACGGGGAATTCAGGATGCCTCTTGTGTAGGCCCAGGGAAGTCCAATCTTCCATTCGAGTTGCGAAGGAAAGCTGGGGATTTCTCTCGAGTGACTGCAGGGCCAATAGACCTCATCTAGGCTTGTGTCCAGAAGCCAGTGTTCCTCTCCAGGGGCGACAGGGATCTCGGGGTTGCATTCCAGACACACCCGGGGAGACAGGCCTCCATCTCGAGTGGAAGCAAAGAACCCCGCTCTGCTCTCGAGTCGCGACGGGTATCTCTTGGAGCTCACTGGGTGGACTAAAGCGAGTCAAGCCTCCTGAGGCGTTTGGAGAGAGGTCGCGAGATTGGTCTCTAGGCCATGCAGGAGACGAAGGCCCTCATCTCGCGATGCCGGGGGAGTCTTGGGGTTGTTCTCGAGCGGCGGCCCCAGTGTGCGCTTTCTCACGAGGTACGACGGCGAGGTCAGTGAGCCTCTCGTGGGGCGCCAGGGAAGTCGGGTCTCCATGCGAGTGGCGAGGGCGAGCGCCTCATTGCTCTCGAGCCATGGTAGGGTGCCGGGGACCAGCCCCGGCTGATCCAGGGTATTCGAAGGAGAGACGGCGTAGGCGAAGATCAGGAAACCACTGCTTAATTAAATGTTAATTAAGGATATAAAGAGTAATAGAATGAGGATAGCTCAGTGAGGAAATTCAGTGGAGAAAAGAGGCTGAATAATTCAGCCAGAAGGTAAGAGAAAGAACGACATGGTGAGACCAAGTTTCGGTGAACAAGGCCCGCACTTTATTTTTCAAAGTAGTTTTTATACCTTAAGTTATGCATAGAGGATAATGGGGGAAGGGGTCGAGTCTTGCAGCAAACCAGGCTTTCTTCCTGCAAACTTATCATATGCAAAAGCTTAGGTGATTTGCATCATCTTCTGGCCCGGAGGCCTGTTAACATTTTAAGACCTTTTCTTCAGAAAACTTATTTTTCTCTAAAGGTGGTTGGTCAGGAGCCACCCTCCAAAAAAGCATTAGATAAAGTTGCATTCCTACAGAGCAAAGGTGTGGTGGGCTATAACAAGAAAAAGAATTAACTCAAGGGTCCCAGGTTACAAACATTAAAGCTACTACTTACACCAATTATATTAATCAATACACTGCCAGGGACACAGCAGGTAAGGGATATGGAAACTTAGCAGCAAACAATGGCCCAACAAGTGAAAAACCATTCACCAATACAATTTCTAATCAATCTTGTAACTACTCAAAAGAATCTGTGTTTAGACAGTTTAGAACATCTCCTGCCTCTCACAGTTGGGAGGCTCTGAACGATCCCATGTGGCCGGAAAAACCTATTCAGGCAGGCTAGAGGATTTCCAAAGGAGTTTGTAGGTTAAACACTGTCACACCCAGGAATTATTAACTGGAACTGTAAGCTAACTCTTTTTTCAGAGAGAGGTAGTGGGGGAGAGCCCCCCGTAAAGTCAGAGGTTTAGGTGAAAGCACAAGCAGAAAGTAGGCAGACTCTGGTTTTGGGGGTATATGCTCGAGAATTTCCAGGGGGACTCCTGAAGCTCGATCCCGCCTTTGCGTATGCCGAGCCTCCTTCCTCATGACCTTTGTCATGGGCGGAGTTCCTCACTGGCTCCCAGCAGTGATAGAATTCCAGTGGAGCTATTCCAGATCCTGAAAGATGATGCTGTGGAAAGTGCTGCACTCAATATGCAATATGCAATATGCACTCAATATGCAATATGCCGGCTCACGGCAGTAGGGGAATCTGGCCTCGAGACGTGTTGAAGAAGGTCTCTCGAGGTCTTTCTCGGGTTGAGGCAGGACACCCTGGGGTCCCTCGACTTGTGCAGGTGACCTCAGGGGGCTTCTCATGGTGGCTCTGAGAAGTCAGGGAAACTGGAGGTGGGAGGGGCCTCTCGGCACTCCACTGGGTTTGGTGCATTGGAAGAGGGCCTCATCTCCAGTTGAGGCAGGAACCTCAGGGTTCCTCTGACTTCAGACTCCGATCGCAAGGTCCCTGCAGACTTGGGACAGGAGAGTCAGGCCTCGTCTTGGGTTGAGGCATGGAACTCCGCTTGCCTCTCGAGGTGTTCCCGGGGAGACAGGCCACTTGTCGAGCGGTATTTGGAACCTGGGGGTCTTTTCCCGACGATGCACGGGCGAGTCACTGCCCCTTCGTGTTGACTTCATTCACAGGGTGGAGTTCGAAGAGGTGTCCGGGCATCGGGTTCTTATCAAGAGGGGACCGGGAAATCGGGGTCCTTCGGAATGTGGAACCACCCACGAGGCCACGTCTGGAATGTCGTCGTGAGACCGGCCTCATCCTGAGGTGCGACCGGAAGGTCGGGAACCCCTTCCAGACAAAGCAGGGGAGTCGACCCTCCTGTCCAGATCAGGAGGGTAGAAGGGGCTCAGAGGAAGTGGTGCGGGAAAACCTCGGTGTTCCTCTTGAGGGAGACCGGGATGTCGGGGCACTTTGTGGGTCGCATCAAGGGTGCCAAGTACCGTTTCGACCTCCAATACCTAACGTGGGACTTCTCCTGAGACACTGTAGCGGGAAAGGGCTTCATCTTGCGATGACGGGGGAACCACGTGGATTTTCTCGAGTTGCAGCGGGATTCTCGAGTTACGACGGGGAATTCAGGATGCCTCTTGTGTTGGCCCAGGGAAGTCCAATCTTCCATTCGAGTTGCGAAGGAAAGCTGGGGATTGCTCTCGAGTGACTGCAGGGCCAATAGACCTCATCTAGGCTTGTGTCCAGAAGCCAATGTTCCTCTCCAGGGGCGAAAGGGATCTCGGGGTTGCATTCCAGACGCACCCGGGGAGACAGGCATCCATCTCGAGTGGAAGCAAAGAACCCCGCTCTGCTCTCGAGTCGCGACGGGTATCTCTTGGAGCTCACTGGGTGGACTAAAGGGAGTCAAGCCTCCTGAGGCGTTTGGAGAGAGGTCGAGAGACTGGTCTCTAGGCCATACAGGAGACGAAGGCCCTCAAGTCGCGATGACGGGGGAGGCTCGGGGTTGTTCTCGAGCGGCGGCCCCAGTGTGCGGTTTCTCGCGAGGTACGACGGCGAGGTCAGTGAGCCTCTCGTGGGGCGGCAAGGAAGTCGGGTCTCCATGCGAATGGCGAGGGGGAGCGCGTCTTTACTCTCAAGTCATAGTAGGGGAATCTGGCCTCGAGACGTGTTGAAGAAGGTCTCTCGAGGTCTTTCTCGGGTTGAGGCAGGACACCCTGGGGTCCCTCGACTTGTGCAGGTGACCTCAGGGGGCTTCTCATGGTGGCTCTGAGAAGTCAGGGAAACTGGAGGTGGGAGGGGCCTCTCGGCACTCCACTGGGTTTGGTGCATTGGAAGAGGGCCTCATCTCCAGTTGAGGCAGGAACCTCAGGGTTCCTCTGACTTCAGACTCCGATCGCAAGGTCCCTGCAGACTTGGGACAGGAGAGTCAGGCCTCGTCTTGGGTTGAGGCATGGAACTCCGCTTGCCTCTCGAGGTGTTCCCGGGGAGACAGGCCACTTGTCGAGCGGTATTTGGAACCTGGGGGTCTTTTCCCGACGATGCACGGGCGAGTCACTGCCCCTTCGTGTTGACTTCATTCACAGGGTGGAGTTCGAAGAGGTGTCCGGGCATCGGGTTCTTATCAAGAGGGGACCGGGAAATCGGGGTCCTTCGGAATGTGGAACCACCCACGAGGCCACGTCTGGAATGTCGTCGTGAGACCGGCCTCATCCTGAGGTGCGACCGGAAGGTCGGGAACCCCTTCCAGACAAAGCAGGGGAGTCGACCCTCCTGTCCAGATCAGGAGGGTAGAAGAGGCTCCGAGGAAGTGTTGCCGGAAAACTTCGGTGTTCCTCTCGAGGGAGACCGGGATGTCGGGGCACTTTGTGGGTCGCATCAAGGGTGACAAGTACCGTTTCGAACTCCAATTCCTAAAGTGGGACTTCTCCTGAGACGCTGTAGCGGCACAGGGCTACATCTTGCGATGACGGGGGAACCACGTGGTTTTTCTCGAGGTGTAGCAGGATTCTCGAATTACGACGGGGAATTCAGGATGCCTCTTGTGTAGGCCCAGGGAAGTCCAATCTTCCATTCGAGTTGCGAAGGAAAGCTGGGGATTTCTCTCGAGTGACTGCAGGGCCAATAGACCTCATCTAGGCTTGTGTCCAGAAGCCAGTGTTCCTCTCCAGGGGCGACAGGGATCTCGGGGTTGCATTCCAGACACACCCGGGGAGACAGGCCTCCATCTCGAGTGGAAGCAAAGAACCCCGCTCTGCTCTCGAGTCGCGACGGGTATCTCTTGGAGCTCACTGGGTGGACTAAAGCGAGTCAAGCCTCCTGAGGCGTTTGGAGAGAGGTCGCGAGATTGGTCTCTAGGCCATGCAGGAGACGAAGGCCCTCATCTCGCGATGCCGGGGGAGTCTTGGGGTTGTTCTCGAGCGGCGGCCCCAGTGTGCGCTTTCTCACGAGGTACGACGGCGAGGTCAGTGAGCCTCTCGTGGGGCGCCAGGGAAGTCGGGTCTCCATGCGAGTGGCGAGGGCGAGCGCCTCATTGCTCTCGAGCCATGGTAGGGTGCCGGGGACCAGCCCCGGCTGATCCAGGGTATTCGAAGGAGAGACGGCGTAGGCGAAGATCAGGAAACCACTGCTTAATTAAATGTTAATTAAGGATATAAAGAGTAATAGAATGAGGATAGCTCAGTGAGGAAATTCAGTGGAGAAAAGAGGCTGAATAATTCAGCCAGAAGGTAAGAGAAAGAACGACATGGTGAGACCAAGTTTCGGTGAACAAGGCCCGCACTTTATTTTTCAAAGTAGTTTTTATACCTTAAGTTATGCATAGAGGATAATGGGGGAAGGGGTCGAGTCTTGCAGCAAACCAGGCTTTCTTCCTGCAAACTTATCATATGCAAAAGCTTAGGTGATTTGCATCATCTTCTGGCCCGGAGGCCTGTTAACATTTTAAGACCTTTTCTTCAGAAAACTTATTTTTCTCTAAAGGTGGTTGGTCAGGAGCCACCCTCCAAAAAAGCATTAGATAAAGTTGCATTCCTACAGAGCAAAGGTGTGGTGGGCTATAACAAGAAAAAGAATTAACTCAAGGGTCCCAGGTTACAAACATTAAAGCTACTACTTACACCAATTATATTAATCAATACACTGCCAGGGACACAGCAGGTAAGGGATATGGAAACTTAGCAGCAAACAATGGCCCAACAAGTGAAAAACCATTCACCAATACAATTTCTAATCAATCTTGTAACTACTCAAAAGAATCTGTGTTTAGACAGTTTAGAACATCTCCTGCCTCTCACAGTTGGGAGGCTCTGAACGATCCCATGTGGCCGGAAAAACCTATTCAGGCAGGCTAGAGGATTTCCAAAGGAGTTTGTAGGTTAAACACTGTCACACCCAGGAATTATTAACTGGAACTGTAAGCTAACTCTTTTTTCAGAGAGAGGTAGTGGGGGAGAGCCCCCCGTAAAGTCAGAGGTTTAGGTGAAAGCACAAGCAGAAAGTAGGCAGACTCTGGTTTTGGGGGTATATGCTCGAGAATTTCCAGGGGGACTCCTGAAGCTCGATCCCGCCTTTGCGTATGCCGAGCCTCCTTCCTCATGACCTTTGTCATGGGCGGAGTTCCTCACTGGCTCCCAGCAGTGATAGAATTCCAGTGGAGCTATTCCAGATCCTGAAAGAGGATGCTGTGGAAAGTGCTGCACTCAATATGCAATATGCAATATGCACTCAATATGCAATATGCCGGCTCACGGCAGTAGGGGAATCTGGCCTCGAGACGTGTTGAAGAAGGTCTCTCGAGGTCTTTCTCGGGTTGAGGCAGGACACCCTGGGGTCCCTCGACTTGTGCAGGTGACCTCAGGGGGCTTCTCATGGTGGCTCTGAGAAGTCAGGGAAACTGGAGGTGGGAGGGGCCTCTCGGCACTCCACTGGGTTTGGTGCATTGGAAGAGGGCCTCATCTCCAGTTGAGGCAGGAACCTCAGGGTTCCTCTGACTTCAGACTCCGATCGCAAGGTCCCTGCAGACTTGGGACAGGAGAGTCAGGCCTCGTCTTGGGTTGAGGCATGGAACTCCGCTTGCCTCTCGAGGTGTTCCCGGGGAGACAGGCCACTTGTCGAGCGGTATTTGGAACCTGGGGGTCTTTTCCCGACGATGCACGGGCGAGTCACTGCCCCTTCGTGTTGACTTCATTCACAGGGTGGAGTTCGAAGAGGTGTCCGGGCATCGGGTTCTTATCAAGAGGGGACCGGGAAATCGGGGTCCTTCGGAATGTGGAACCACCCACGAGGCCACGTCTGGAATGTCGTCGTGAGACCGGCCTCATCCTGAGGTGCGACCGGAAGGTCGGGAACCCCTTCCAGACAAAGCAGGGGAGTCGACCCTCCTGTCCAGATCAGGAGGGTAGAAGAGGCTCCGAGGAAGTGTTGCCGGAAAACTTCGGTGTTCCTCTCGAGGGAGACCGGGATGTCGGGGCACTTTGTGGGTCGCATCAAGGGTGACAAGTACCGTTTCGAACTCCAATTCCTAAAGTGGGACTTCTCCTGAGACGCTGTAGCGGCACAGGGCTACATCTTGCGATGACGGGGGAACCACGTGGTTTTTCTCGAGGTGTAGCAGGATTCTCGAATTACGACGGGGAATTCAGGATGCCTCTTGTGTAGGCCCAGGGAAGTCCAATCTTCCATTCGAGTTGCGAAGGAAAGCTGGGGATTTCTCTCGAGTGACTGCAGGGCCAATAGACCTCATCTAGGCTTGTGTCCAGAAGCCAGTGTTCCTCTCCAGGGGCGATAGGGATCTCGGGGTTGCATTCCAGACACACCCGGGGAGACAGGCCTCCATCTCGAGTGGAAGCAAAGAACCCCGCTCTGCTCTCGAGTCGCGACGGGTATCTCTTGGAGCTCACTGGGTGGACTAAAGCGAGTCAAGCCTCCTGAGGCGTTTGGAGAGAGGTCGCGAGATTGGTCTCTAGGCCATGCAGGAGACGAAGGCCCTCATCTCGCGATGCCGGGGGAGTCTTGGGGTTGTTCTCGAGCGGCGGCCCCAGTGTGCGCTTTCTCACGAGGTACGACGGCGAGGTCAGTGAGCCTCTCGTGGGGCGCCAGGGAAGTCGGGTCTCCATGCGAGTGGCGAGGGCGAGCGCCTCATTGCTCTCGAGCCATGGTAGGGTGCCGGGGACCAGCCCCGGCTGATCCAGGGTATTCGAAGGAGAGACGGCGTAGGCGAAGATCAGGAAACCACTGCTTAATTAAATGTTAATTAAGGATATAAAGAGTAATAGAATGAGGATAGCTCAGTGAGGAAATTCAGTGGAGAAAAGAGGCTGAATAATTCAGCCAGAAGGTAAGAGAAAGAACGACATGGTGAGACCAAGTTTCGGTGAACAAGGCCCGCACTTTATTTTTCAAAGTAGTTTTTATACCTTAAGTTATGCATAGAGGATAATGGGGGAAGGGGTCGAGTCTTGCAGCAAACCAGGCTTTCTTCCTGCAAACTTATCATATGCAAAAGCTTAGGTGATTTGCATCATCTTCTGGCCCGGAGGCCTGTTAACATTTTAAGACCTTTTCTTCAGAAAACTTATTTTTCTCTAAAGGTGGTTGGTCAGGAGCCACCCTCCAAAAAAGCATTAGATAAAGTTGCATTCCTACAGAGCAAAGGTGTGGTGGGCTATAACAAGAAAAAGAATTAACTCAAGGGTCCCAGGTTACAAACATTAAAGCTACTACTTACACCAATTATATTAATCAATACACTGCCAGGGACACAGCAGGTAAGGGATATGGAAACTTAGCAGCAAACAATGGCCCAACAAGTGAAAAACCATTCACCAATACAATTTCTAATCAATCTTGTAACTACTCAAAAGAATCTGTGTTTAGACAGTTTAGAACATCTCCTGCCTCTCACAGTTGGGAGGCTCTGAACGATCCCATGTGGCCGGAAAAACCTATTCAGGCAGGCTAGAGGATTTCCAAAGGAGTTTGTAGGTTAAACACTGTCACACCCAGGAATTATTAACTGGAACTGTAAGCTAACTCTTTTTTCAGAGAGAGGTAGTGGGGGAGAGCCCCCCGTAAAGTCAGAGGTTTAGGTGAAAGCACAAGCAGAAAGTAGGCAGACTCTGGTTTTGGGGGTATATGCTCGAGAATTTCCAGGGGGACTCCTGAAGCTCGATCCCGCCTTTGCGTATGCCGAGCCTCCTTCCTCATGACCTTTGTCATGGGCGGAGTTCCTCACTGGCTCCCAGCAGTGATAGAATTCCAGTGGAGCTATTCCAGATCCTGAAAGAGGATGCTGTGGAAAGTGCTGCACTCAATATGCAATATGCAATATGCACTCAATATGCAATATGCCGGCTCACGGCAGTAGGGGAATCTGGCCTCGAGACGTGTTGAAGAAGGTCTCTCGAGGTCTTTCTCGGGTTGAGGCAGGACACCCTGGGGTCCCTCGACTTGTGCAGGTGACCTCAGGGGGCTTCTCATGGTGGCTCTGAGAAGTCAGGGAAACTGGAGGTGGGAGGGGCCTCTCGGCACTCCACTGGGTTTGGTGCATTGGAAGAGGGCCTCATCTCCAGTTGAGGCAGGAACCTCAGGGTTCCTCTGACTTCAGACTCCGATCGCAAGGTCCCTGCAGACTTGGGACAGGAGAGTCAGGCCTCGTCTTGGGTTGAGGCATGGAACTCCGCTTGCCTCTCGAGGTGTTCCCGGGGAGACAGGCCACTTGTCGAGCGGTATTTGGAACCTGGGGGTCTTTTCCCGACGATGCACGGGCGAGTCACTGCCCCTTCGTGTTGACTTCATTCACAGGGTGGAGTTCGAAGAGGTGTCCGGGCATCGGGTTCTTATCAAGAGGGGACCGGGAAATCGGGGTCCTTCGGAATGTGGAACCACCCACGAGGCCACGTCTGGAATGTCGTCGTGAGACCGGCCTCATCCTGAGGTGCGACCGGAAGGTCGGGAACCCCTTCCAGACAAAGCAGGGGAGTCGACCCTCCTGTCCAGATCAGGAGGGTAGAAGGGGCTCAGAGGAAGTGGTGCGGGAAAACCTCGGTGTTCCTCTTGAGGGAGACCGGGATGTCGGGGCACTTTGTGGGTCGCATCAAGGGTGCCAAGTACCGTTTCGACCTCCAATACCTAACGTGGGACTTCTCCTGAGACACTGTAGCGGGAAAGGGCTTCATCTTGCGATGACGGGGGAACCACGTGGATTTTCTCGAGTTGCAGCGGGATTCTCGAGTTACGACGGGGAATTCAGGATGCCTCTTGTGTTGGCCCAGGGAAGTCCAATCTTCCATTCGAGTTGCGAAGGAAAGCTGGGGATTGCTCTCGAGTGACTGCAGGGCCAATAGACCTCATCTAGGCTTGTGTCCAGAAGCCAATGTTCCTCTCCAGGGGCGAAAGGGATCTCGGGGTTGCATTCCAGACGCACCCGGGGAGACAGGCATCCATCTCGAGTGGAAGCAAAGAACCCCGCTCTGCTCTCGAGTCGCGACGGGTATCTCTTGGAGCTCACTGGGTGGACTAAAGGGAGTCAAGCCTCCTGAGGCGTTTGGAGAGAGGTCGAGAGACTGGTCTCTAGGCCATACAGGAGACGAAGGCCCTCAAGTCGCGATGACGGGGGAGGCTCGGGGTTGTTCTCGAGCGGCGGCCCCAGTGTGCGGTTTCTCGCGAGGTACGACGGCGAGGTCAGTGAGCCTCTCGTGGGGCGGCAAGGAAGTCGGGTCTCCATGCGAATGGCGAGGGGGAGCGCGTCTTTACTCTCAAGTCATAGTAGGGGAATCTGGCCTCGAGACGTGTTGAAGAAGGTCTCTCGAGGTCTTTCTCGGGTTGAGGCAGGACACCCTGGGGTCCCTCGACTTGTGCAGGTGACCTCAGGGGGCTTCTCATGGTGGCTCTGAGAAGTCAGGGAAACTGGAGGTGGGAGGGGCCTCTCGGCACTCCACTGGGTTTGGTGCATTGGAAGAGGGCCTCATCTCCAGTTGAGGCAGGAACCTCAGGGTTCCTCTGACTTCAGACTCCGATCGCAAGGTCCCTGCAGACTTGGGACAGGAGAGTCAGGCCTCGTCTTGGGTTGAGGCATGGAACTCCGCTTGCCTCTCGAGGTGTTCCCGGGGAGACAGGCCACTTGTCGAGCGGTATTTGGAACCTGGGGGTCTTTTCCCGACGATGCACGGGCGAGTCACTGCCCCTTCGTGTTGACTTCATTCACAGGGTGGAGTTCGAAGAGGTGTCCGGGCATCGGGTTCTTATCAAGAGGGGACCGGGAAATCGGGGTCCTTCGGAATGTGGAACCACCCACGAGGCCACGTCTGGAATGTCGTCGTGAGACCGGCCTCATCCTGAGGTGCGACCGGAAGGTCGGGAACCCCTTCCAGACAAAGCAGGGGAGTCGACCCTCCTGTCCAGATCAGGAGGGTAGAAGAGGCTCCGAGGAAGTGTTGCCGGAAAACTTCGGTGTTCCTCTCGAGGGAGACCGGGATGTCGGGGCACTTTGTGGGTCGCATCAAGGGTGACAAGTACCGTTTCGAACTCCAATTCCTAAAGTGGGACTTCTCCTGAGACGCTGTAGCGGCACAGGGCTACATCTTGCGATGACGGGGGAACCACGTGGTTTTTCTCGAGGTGTAGCAGGATTCTCGAATTACGACGGGGAATTCAGGATGCCTCTTGTGTAGGCCCAGGGAAGTCCAATCTTCCATTCGAGTTGCGAAGGAAAGCTGGGGATTTCTCTCGAGTGACTGCAGGGCCAATAGACCTCATCTAGGCTTGTGTCCAGAAGCCAGTGTTCCTCTCCAGGGGCGACAGGGATCTCGGGGTTGCATTCCAGACACACCCGGGGAGACAGGCCTCCATCTCGAGTGGAAGCAAAGAACCCCGCTCTGCTCTCGAGTCGCGACGGGTATCTCTTGGAGCTCACTGGGTGGACTAAAGCGAGTCAAGCCTCCTGAGGCGTTTGGAGAGAGGTCGCGAGATTGGTCTCTAGGCCATGCAGGAGACGAAGGCCCTCATCTCGCGATGCCGGGGGAGTCTTGGGGTTGTTCTCGAGCGGCGGCCCCAGTGTGCGCTTTCTCACGAGGTACGACGGCGAGGTCAGTGAGCCTCTCGTGGGGCGCCAGGGAAGTCGGGTCTCCATGCGAGTGGCGAGGGCGAGCGCCGTCATTGCTCTCGAGCCATGGTAGGGTGCCGGGGACCAGCCCCGGCTGATCCAGGGTATTCGAAGGAGAGACGGCGTAGGCGAAGATCAGGAAACCACTGCTTAATTAAATGTTAATTAAGGATATAAAGAGTAATAGAATGAGGATAGCTCAGTGAGGAAATTCAGTGGAGAAAAGAGGCTGAATAATTCAGCCAGAAGGTAAGAGAAAGAACGACATGGTGAGACCAAGTTTCGGTGAACAAGGCCCGCACTTTATTTTTCAAAGTAGTTTTTATACCTTAAGTTATGCATAGAGGATAATGGGGGAAGGGGTCGAGTCTTGCAGCAAACCAGGCTTTCTTCCTGCAAACTTATCATATGCAAAAGCTTAGGTGATTTGCATCATCTTCTGGCCCGGAGGCCTGTTAACATTTTAAGACCTTTTCTTCAGAAAACTTATTTTTCTCTAAAGGTGGTTGGTCAGGAGCCACCCTCCAAAAAAGCATTAGATAAAGTTGCATTCCTACAGAGCAAAGGTGTGGTGGGCTATAACAAGAAAAAGAATTAACTCAAGGGTCCCAGGTTACAAACATTAAAGCTACTACTTACACCAATTATATTAATCAATACACTGCCAGGGACACAGCAGGTAAGGGATATGGAAACTTAGCAGCAAACAATGGCCCAACAAGTGAAAAACCATTCACCAATACAATTTCTAATCAATCTTGTAACTACTCAAAAGAATCTGTGTTTAGACAGTTTAGAACATCTCCTGCCTCTCACAGTTGGGAGGCTCTGAACGATCCCATGTGGCCGGAAAAACCTATTCAGGCAGGCTAGAGGATTTCCAAAGGAGTTTGTAGGTTAAACACTGTCACACCCAGGAATTATTAACTGGAACTGTAAGCTAACTCTTTTTTCAGAGAGAGGTAGTGGGGGAGAGCCCCCCGTAAAGTCAGAGGTTTAGGTGAAAGCACAAGCAGAAAGTAGGCAGACTCTGGTTTTGGGGGTATATGCTCGAGAATTTCCAGGGGGACTCCTGAAGCTCGATCCCGCCTTTGCGTATGCCGAGCCTCCTTCCTCATGACCTTTGTCATGGGCGGAGTTCCTCACTGGCTCCCAGCAGTGATAGAATTCCAGTGGAGCTATTCCAGATCCTGAAAGAGGATGCTGTGGAAAGTGCTGCACTCAATATGCAATATGCAATATGCACTCAATATGCAATATGCCGGCTCACGGCAGTAGGGGAATCTGGCCTCGAGACGTGTTGAAGAAGGTCTCTCGAGGTCTTTCTCGGGTTGAGGCAGGACACCCTGGGGTCCCTCGACTTGTGCAGGTGACCTCAGGGGGCTTCTCATGGTGGCTCTGAGAAGTCAGGGAAACTGGAGGTGGGAGGGGCCTCTCGGCACTCCACTGGGTTTGGTGCATTGGAAGAGGGCCTCATCTCCAGTTGAGGCAGGAACCTCAGGGTTCCTCTGACTTCAGACTCCGATCGCAAGGTCCCTGCAGACTTGGGACAGGAGAGTCAGGCCTCGTCTTGGGTTGAGGCATGGAACTCCGCTTGCCTCTCGAGGTGTTCCCGGGGAGACAGGCCACTTGTCGAGTGGTATTTGTAACCTGGGGGTCTTTTCCCGACGATGCACGGGCGAGTCACTGCCCCTTCGTGTTGACTTCATTCACAGGGTGGAGTTCGAAGAGGTGTCCGGGCATCGGGTTCTTATCAAGAGGGGACCGGGAAATCGGGGTCCTTCGGAATGTGGAACCACCCACGAGGCCACGTCTGGAATGTCGTCGTGAGACCGGCCTCATCCTGAGGTGCGACCGGAAGGTCGGGAACCCCTTCCAGACAAAGCAGGGGAGTCGACCCTCCTGTCCAGATCAGGAGGGTAGAAGAGGCTCAGAGGAATTGGTGCGGGAAAACCTCGGTGTTCCTCTTGAGGGAGACCGGGATGTCGGGGCACTTTGTGGGTCGCATCAAGGGTGCCAAGTACCGTTTCGACCTCCAATACCTAACGTGGGACTTCTCCTGAGACACTGTAGCGGGAAAGGGCTTCATCTTGCGATGACGGGGGAACCACGTGGATTTTCTCGAGTTGCAGCGGGATTCTCGAGTTACGACGGGGAATTCAGGATGCCTCTTGTGTTGGCCCAGGGAAGTCCAATCTTCCATTCGAGTTGCGAAGGAAAGCTGGGGATTGCTCTCGAGTGACTGCAGGGCCAATAGACCTCATCTAGGCTTGTGTCCAGAAGCCAATGTTCCTCTCCAGGGGCGAAAGGGATCTCGGGGTTGCATTCCAGACGCACCCGGGGAGACAGGCATCCATCTCGAGTGGAAGCAAAGAACCCCGCTCTGCTCTCGAGTCGCGACGGGTATCTCTTGGAGCTCACTGGGTGGACTAAAGGGAGTCAAGCCTCCTGAGGCGTTTGGAGAGAGGTCGAGAGACTGGTCTCTAGGCCATACAGGAGACGAAGGCCCTCAAGTCGCGATGACGGGGGAGGCTCGGGGTTGTTCTCGAGCGGCGGCCCCAGTGTGCGGTTTCTCGCGAGGTACGACGGCGAGGTCAGTGAGCCTCTCGTGGGGCGGCAAGGAAGTCGGGTCTCCATGCGAATGGCGAGGGGGAGCGCGTCTTTACTCTCAAGTCATAGTAGGGGAATCTGGCCTCGAGACGTGTTGAAGAAGGTCTCTCGAGGTCTTTCTCGGGTTGAGGCAGGACACCCTGGGGTCCCTCGACTTGTGCAGGTGACCTCAGGGGGCTTCTCATGGTGGCTCTGAGAAGTCAGGGAAACTGGAGGTGGGAGGGGCCTCTCGGCACTCCACTGGGTTTGGTGCATTGGAAGAGGGCCTCATCTCCAGTTGAGGCAGGAACCTCAGGGTTCCTCTGACTTCAGACTCCGATCGCAAGGTCCCTGCAGACTTGGGACAGGAGAGTCAGGCCTCGTCTTGGGTTGAGGCATGGAACTCCGCTTGCCTCTCGAGGTGTTCCCGGGGAGACAGGCCACTTGTCGAGCGGTATTTGGAACCTGGGGGTCTTTTCCCGACGATGCACGGGCGAGTCACTGCCCCTTCGTGTTGACTTCATTCACAGGGTGGAGTTCGAAGAGGTGTCCGGGCATCGGGTTCTTATCAAGAGGGGACCGGGAAATCGGGGTCCTTCGGAATGTGGAACCACCCACGAGGCCACGTCTGGAATGTCGTCGTGAGACCGGCCTCATCCTGAGGTGCGACCGGAAGGTCGGGAACCCCTTCCAGACAAAGCAGGGGAGTCGACCCTCCTGTCCAGATCAGGAGGGTAGAAGAGGCTCCGAGGAAGTGTTGCCGGAAAACTTCGGTGTTCCTCTCGAGGGAGACCGGGATGTCGGGGCACTTTGTGGGTCGCATCAAGGGTGACAAGTACCGTTTCGACCTCCAATTCCTAAAGTGGGACTTCTCCTGAGACGCTGTAGCGGCACAGGGCTACATCTTGCGATGACGGGGGAACCACGTGGTTTTTCTCGAGGTGTAGCAGGATTCTCGAATTACGACGGGGAATTCAGGATGCCTCTTGTGTAGGCCCAGGGAAGTCCAATCTTCCATTCGAGTTGCGAAGGAAAGCTGGGGATTTCTCTCGAGTGACTGCAGGGCCAATAGACCTCATCTAGGCTTGTGTCCAGAAGCCAGTGTTCCTCTCCAGGGGCGACAGGGATCTCGGGGTTGCATTCCAGACACACCCGGGGAGACAGGCCTCCATCTCGAGTGGAAGCAAAGAACCCCGCTCTGCTCTCGAGTCGCGACGGGTATCTCTTGGAGCTCACTGGGTGGACTAAAGCGAGTCAAGCCTCCTGAGGCGTTTGGAGAGAGGTCGCGAGATTGGTCTCTAGGCCATGCAGGAGACGAAGGCCCTCATCTCGCGATGCCGGGGGAGTCTTGGGGTTGTTCTCGAGCGGCGGCCCCAGTGTGCGCTTTCTCACGAGGTACGACGGCGAGGTCAGTGAGCCTCTCGTGGGGCGCCAGGGAAGTCGGGTCTCCATGCGAGTGGCGAGGGCGAGCGCCTCATTGCTCTCGAGCCATGGTAGGGTGCCGGGGACCAGCCCCGGCTGATCCAGGGTATTCGAAGGAGAGACGGCGTAGGCGAAGATCAGGAAACCACTGCTTAATTAAATGTTAATTAAGGATATAAAGAGTAATAGAATGAGGATAGCTCAGTGAGGAAATTCAGTGGAGAAAAGAGGCTGAATAATTCAGCCAGAAGGTAAGAGAAAGAACGACATGGTGAGACCAAGTTTCGGTGAACAAGGCCCGCACTTTATTTTTCAAAGTAGTTTTTATACCTTAAGTTATGCATAGAGGATAATGGGGGAAGGGGTCGAGTCTTGCAGCAAACCAGGCTTTCTTCCTGCAAACTTATCATATGCAAAAGCTTAGGTGATTTGCATCATCTTCTGGCCCGGAGGCCTGTTAACATTTTAAGACCTTTTCTTCAGAAAACTTATTTTTCTCTAAAGGTGGTTGGTCAGGAGCCACCCTCCAAAAAAGCATTAGATAAAGTTGCATTCCTACAGAGCAAAGGTGTGGTGGGCTATAACAAGAAAAAGAATTAACTCAAGGGTCCCAGGTTACAAACATTAAAGCTACTACTTACACCAATTATATTAATCAATACACTGCCAGGGACACAGCAGGTAAGGGATATGGAAACTTAGCAGCAAACAATGGCCCAACAAGTGAAAAACCATTCACCAATACAATTTCTAATCAATCTTGTAACTACTCAAAAGAATCTGTGTTTAGACAGTTTAGAACATCTCCTGCCTCTCACAGTTGGGAGGCTCTGAACGATCCCATGTGGCCGGAAAAACCTATTCAGGCAGGCTAGAGGATTTCCAAAGGAGTTTGTAGGTTAAACACTGTCACACCCAGGAATTATTAACTGGAACTGTAAGCTAACTCTTTTTTCAGAGAGAGGTAGTGGGGGAGAGCCCCCCGTAAAGTCAGAGGTTTAGGTGAAAGCACAAGCAGAAAGTAGGCAGACTCTGGTTTTGGGGGTATATGCTCGAGAATTTCCAGGGGGACTCCTGAAGCTCGATCCCGCCTTTGCGTATGCCGAGCCTCCTTCCTCATGACCTTTGTCATGGGCGGAGTTCCTCACTGGCTCCCAGCAGTGATAGAATTCCAGTGGAGCTATTCCAGATCCTGAAAGAGGATGCTGTGGAAAGTGCTGCACTCAATATGCAATATGCAATATGCACTCAATATGCAATATGCCGGCTCACGGCAGTAGGGGAATCTGGCCTCGAGACGTGTTGAAGAAGGTCTCTCGAGGTCTTTCTCGGGTTGAGGCAGGACACCCTGGGGTCCCTCGACTTGTGCAGGTGACCTCAGGGGGCTTCTCATGGTGGCTCTGAGAAGTCAGGGAAACTGGAGGTGGGAGGGGCCTCTCGGCACTCCACTGGGTTTGGTGCATTGGAAGAGGGCCTCATCTCCAGTTGAGGCAGGAACCTCAGGGTTCCTCTGACTTCAGACTCCGATCGCAAGGTCCCTGCAGACTTGGGACAGGAGAGTCAGGCCTCGTCTTGGGTTGAGGCATGGAACTCCGCTTGCCTCTCGAGGTGTTCCCGGGGAGACAGGCCACTTGTCGAGTGGTATTTGGAACCTGGGGGTCTTTTCCCGACGATGCACGGGCGAGTCACTGCCCCTTCGTGTTGACTTCATTCACAGGGTGGAGTTCGAAGAGGTGTCCGGGCATCGGGTTCTTATCAAGAGGGGACCGGGAAATCGGGGTCCTTCGGAATGTGGAACCACCCACGAGGCCACGTCTGGAATGTCGTCGTGAGACCGGCCTCATCCTGAGGTGCGACCGGAAGGTCGGGAACCCCTTCCAGACAAAGCAGGGGAGTCGACCCTCCTGTCCAGATCAGGAGGGTAGAAGAGGCTCAGAGGAAGTGGTGCGGGAAAACCTCGGTGTTCCTCTTGAGGGAGACCGGGATGTCGGGGCACTTTGTGGGTCGCATCAAGGGTGCCAAGTACCGTTTCGACCTCCAATACCTAACGTGGGACTTCTCCTGAGACACTGTAGCGGGAAAGGGCTTCATCTTGCGATGACGGGGGAACCACGTGGATTTTCTCGAGTTGCAGCGGGATTCTCGAGTTACGACGGGGAATTCAGGATGCCTCTTGTGTTGGCCCAGGGAAGTCCAATCTTCCATTCGAGTTGCGAAGGAAAGCTGGGGATTGCTCTCGAGTGACTGCAGGGCCAATAGACCTCATCTAGGCTTGTGTCCAGAAGCCAATGTTCCTCTCCAGGGGCGAAAGGGATCTCGGGGTTGCATTCCAGACGCACCCGGGGAGACAGGCATCCATCTCGAGTGGAAGCAAAGAACCCCGCTCTGCTCTCGAGTCGCGACGGGTATCTCTTGGAGCTCACTGGGTGGACTAAAGGGAGTCAAGCCTCCTGAGGCGTTTGGAGAGAGGTCGAGAGACTGGTCTCTAGGCCATACAGGAGACGAAGGCCCTCAAGTCGCGATGACGGGGGAGGCTCGGGGTTGTTCTCGAGCGGCGGCCCCAGTGTGCGGTTTCTCGCGAGGTACGACGGCGAGGTCAGTGAGCCTCTCGTGGGGCGGCAAGGAAGTCGGGTCTCCATGCGAATGGCGAGGGGGAGCGCGTCTTTACTCTCAAGTCATAGTAGGGGAATCTGGCCTCGAGACGTGTTGAAGAAGGTCTCTCGAGGTCTTTCTCGGGTTGAGGCAGGACACCCTGGGGTCCCTCGACTTGTGCAGGTGACCTCAGGGGGCTTCTCATGGTGGCTCTGAGAAGTCAGGGAAACTGGAGGTGGGAGGGGCCTCTCGGCACTCCACTGGGTTTGGTGCATTGGAAGAGGGCCTCATCTCCAGTTGAGGCAGGAACCTCAGGGTTCCTCTGACTTCAGACTCCGATCGCAAGGTCCCTGCAGACTTGGGACAGGAGAGTCAGGCCTCGTCTTGGGTTGAGGCATGGAACTCCGCTTGCCTCTCGAGGTGTTCCCGGGGAGACAGGCCACTTGTCGAGCGGTATTTGGAACCTGGGGGTCTTTTCCCGACGATGCACGGGCGAGTCACTGCCCCTTCGTGTTGACTTCATTCACAGGGTGGAGTTCGAAGAGGTGTCCGGGCATCGGGTTCTTATCAAGAGGGGACCGGGAAATCGGGGTCCTTCGGAATGTGGAACCACCCACGAGGCCACGTCTGGAATGTCGTCGTGAGACCGGCCTCATCCTGAGGTGCGACCGGAAGGTCGGGAACCCCTTCCAGACAAAGCAGGGGAGTCGACCCTCCTGTCCAGATCAGGAGGGTAGAAGAGGCTCCGAGGAAGTGTTGCCGGAAAACTTCGGTGTTCCTCTCGAGGGAGACCGGGATGTCGGGGCACTTTGTGGGTCGCATCAAGGGTGACAAGTACCGTTTCGAACTCCAATTCCTAAAGTGGGACTTCTCCTGAGACGCTGTAGCGGCACAGGGCTACATCTTGCGATGACGGGGGAACCACGTGGTTTTTCTCGAGGTGTAGCAGGATTCTCGAATTACGACGGGGAATTCAGGATGCCTCTTGTGTAGGCCCAGGGAAGTCCAATCTTCCATTCGAGTTGCGAAGGAAAGCTGGGGATTTCTCTCGAGTGACTGCAGGGCCAATAGACCTCATCTAGGCTTGTGTCCAGAAGCCAGTGTTCCTCTCCAGGGGCGACAGGGATCTCGGGGTTGCATTCCAGACACACCCGGGGAGACAGGCCTCCATCTCGAGTGGAAGCAAAGAACCCCGCTCTGCTCTCGAGTCGCGACGGGTATCTCTTGGAGCTCACTGGGTGGACTAAAGCGAGTCAAGCCTCCTGAGGCGTTTGGAGAGAGGTCGCGAGATTGGTCTCTAGGCCATGCAGGAGACGAAGGCCCTCATCTCGCGATGCCGGGGGAGTCTTGGGGTTGTTCTCGAGCGGCGGCCCCAGTGTGCGCTTTCTCACGAGGTACGACGGCGAGGTCAGTGAGCCTCTCGTGGGGCGCCAGGGAAGTCGGGTCTCCATGCGAGTGGCGAGGGCGAGCGCCGTCATTGCTCTCGAGCCATGGTAGGGTGCCGGGGACCAGCCCCGGCTGATCCAGGGTATTCGAAGGAGAGACGGCGTAGGCGAAGATCAGGAAACCACTGCTTAATTAAATGTTAATTAAGGATATAAAGAGTAATAGAATGAGGATAGCTCAGTGAGGAAATTCAGTGGAGAAAAGAGGCTGAATAATTCAGCCAGAAGGTAAGAGAAAGAACGACATGGTGAGACCAAGTTTCGGTGAACAAGGCCCGCACTTTATTTTTCAAAGTAGTTTTTATACCTTAAGTTATGCATAGAGGATAATGGGGGAAGGGGTCGAGTCTTGCAGCAAACCAGGCTTTCTTCCTGCAAACTTATCATATGCAAAAGCTTAGGTGATTTGCATCATCTTCTGGCCCGGAGGCCTGTTAACATTTTAAGACCTTTTCTTCAGAAAACTTATTTTTCTCTAAAGGTGGTTGGTCAGGAGCCACCCTCCAAAAAAGCATTAGATAAAGTTGCATTCCTACAGAGCAAAGGTGTGGTGGGCTATAACAAGAAAAAGAATTAACTCAAGGGTCCCAGGTTACAAACATTAAAGCTACTACTTACACCAATTATATTAATCAATACACTGCCAGGGACACAGCAGGTAAGGGATATGGAAACTTAGCAGCAAACAATGGCCCAACAAGTGAAAAACCATTCACCAATACAATTTCTAATCAATCTTGTAACTACTCAAAAGAATCTGTGTTTAGACAGTTTAGAACATCTCCTGCCTCTCACAGTTGGGAGGCTCTGAACGATCCCATGTGGCCGGAAAAACCTATTCAGGCAGGCTAGAGGATTTCCAAAGGAGTTTGTAGGTTAAACACTGTCACACCCAGGAATTATTAACTGGAACTGTAAGCTAACTCTTTTTTCAGAGAGAGGTAGTGGGGGAGAGCCCCCCGTAAAGTCAGAGGTTTAGGTGAAAGCACAAGCAGAAAGTAGGCAGACTCTGGTTTTGGGGGTATATGCTCGAGAATTTCCAGGGGGACTCCTGAAGCTCGATCCCGCCTTTGCGTATGCCGAGCCTCCTTCCTCATGACCTTTGTCATGGGCGGAGTTCCTCACTGGCTCCCAGCAGTGATAGAATTCCAGTGGAGCTATTCCAGATCCTGAAAGAGGATGCTGTGGAAAGTGCTGCACTCAATATGCAATATGCAATATGCACTCAATATGCAATATGCCGGCTCACGGCAGTAGGGGAATCTGGCCTCGAGACGTGTTGAAGAAGGTCTCTCGAGGTCTTTCTCGGGTTGAGGCAGGACACCCTGGGGTCCCTCGACTTGTGCAGGTGACCTCAGGGGGCTTCTCATGGTGGCTCTGAGAAGTCAGGGAAACTGGAGGTGGGAGGGGCCTCTCGGCACTCCACTGGGTTTGGTGCATTGGAAGAGGGCCTCATCTCCAGTTGAGGCAGGAACCTCAGGGTTCCTCTGACTTCAGACTCCGATCGCAAGGTCCCTGCAGACTTGGGACAGGAGAGTCAGGCCTCGTCTTGGGTTGAGGCATGGAACTCCGCTTGCCTCTCGAGGTGTTCCCGGGGAGACAGGCCACTTGTCGAGCGGTATTTGGAACCTGGGGGTCTTTTCCCGACGATGCACGGGCGAGTCACTGCCCCTTCGTGTTGACTTCATTCACAGGGTGGAGTTCGAAGAGGTGTCCGGGCATCGGGTTCTTATCAAGAGGGGACCGGGAAATCGGGGTC
Organism: Bos indicus; assembly: GCF_029378745.1. Lineage (NCBI taxonomy): Eukaryota > Metazoa > Chordata > Mammalia > Artiodactyla > Bovidae > Bos > Bos indicus. The sequence continues at coordinate 98,047 of NW_027223751.1, read as the reverse complement.
CTTCGGAATGTGGAACCACCCACGAGGCCACGTCTGGAATGTCGTCGTGAGACCGGCCTCATCCTGAGGTGCGACCGGAAGGTCGGGAACCCCTTCCAGACAAAGCAGGGGAGTCGACCCTCCTGTCCAGATCAGGAGGGTAGAAGGGGCTCAGAGGAAGTGGTGCGGGAAAACCTCGGTGTTCCTCTTGAGGGAGACCGGGATGTCGGGGCACTTTGTGGGTCGCATCAAGGGTGCCAAGTACCGTTTCGACCTCCAATACCTAACGTGGGACTTCTCCTGAGACACTGTAGCGGGAAAGGGCTTCATCTTGCGATGACGGGGGAACCACGTGGATTTTCTCGAGTTGCAGCGGGATTCTCGAGTTACGACGGGGAATTCAGGATGCCTCTTGTGTTGGCCCAGGGAAGTCCAATCTTCCATTCGAGTTGCGAAGGAAAGCTGGGGATTGCTCTCGAGTGACTGCAGGGCCAATAGACCTCATCTAGGCTTGTGTCCAGAAGCCAATGTTCCTCTCCAGGGGCGAAAGGGATCTCGGGGTTGCATTCCAGACGCACCCGGGGAGACAGGCATCCATCTCGAGTGGAAGCAAAGAACCCCGCTCTGCTCTCGAGTCGCGACGGGTATCTCTTGGAGCTCACTGGGTGGACTAAAGGGAGTCAAGCCTCCTGAGGCGTTTGGAGAGAGGTCGAGAGACTGGTCTCTAGGCCATACAGGAGACGAAGGCCCTCAAGTCGCGATGACGGGGGAGGCTCGGGGTTGTTCTCGAGCGGCGGCCCCAGTGTGCGGTTTCTCGCGAGGTACGACGGCGAGGTCAGTGAGCCTCTCGTGGGGCGGCAAGGAAGTCGGGTCTCCATGCGAATGGCGAGGGGGAGCGCGTCTTTACTCTCAAGTCATAGTAGGGGAATCTGGCCTCGAGACGTGTTGAAGAAGGTCTCTCGAGGTCTTTCTCGGGTTGAGGCAGGACACCCTGGGGTCCCTCGACTTGTGCAGGTGACCTCAGGGGGCTTCTCATGGTGGCTCTGAGAAGTCAGGGAAACTGGAGGTGGGAGGGGCCTCTCGGCACTCCACTGGGTTTGGTGCATTGGAAGAGGGCCTCATCTCCAGTTGAGGCAGGAACCTCAGGGTTCCTCTGACTTCAGACTCCGATCGCAAGGTCCCTGCAGACTTGGGACAGGAGAGTCAGGCCTCGTCTTGGGTTGAGGCATGGAACTCCGCTTGCCTCTCGAGGTGTTCCCGGGGAGACAGGCCACTTGTCGAGCGGTATTTGGAACCTGGGGGTCTTTTCCCGACGATGCACGGGCGAGTCACTGCCCCTTCGTGTTGACTTCATTCACAGGGTGGAGTTCGAAGAGGTGTCCGGGCATCGGGTTCTTATCAAGAGGGGACCGGGAAATCGGGGTCCTTCGGAATGTGGAACCACCCACGAGGCCACGTCTGGAATGTCGTCGTGAGACCGGCCTCATCCTGAGGTGCGACCGGAAGGTCGGGAACCCCTTCCAGACAAAGCAGGGGAGTCGACCCTCCTGTCCAGATCAGGAGGGTAGAAGAGGCTCCGAGGAAGTGTTGCCGGAAAACTTCGGTGTTCCTCTCGAGGGAGACCGGGATGTCGGGGCACTTTGTGGGTCGCATCAAGGGTGACAAGTACCGTTTCGAACTCCAATTCCTAAAGTGGGACTTCTCCTGAGACGCTGTAGCGGCACAGGGCTACATCTTGCGATGACGGGGGAACCACGTGGTTTTTCTCGAGGTGTAGCAGGATTCTCGAATTACGACGGGGAATTCAGGATGCCTCTTGTGTAGGCCCAGGGAAGTCCAATCTTCCATTCGAGTTGCGAAGGAAAGCTGGGGATTTCTCTCGAGTGACTGCAGGGCCAATAGACCTCATCTAGGCTTGTGTCCAGAAGCCAGTGTTCCTCTCCAGGGGCGATAGGGATCTCGGGGTTGCATTCCAGACACACCCGGGGAGACAGGCCTCCATCTCGAGTGGAAGCAAAGAACCCCGCTCTGCTCTCGAGTCGCGACGGGTATCTCTTGGAGCTCACTGGGTGGACTAAAGCGAGTCAAGCCTCCTGAGGCGTTTGGAGAGAGGTCGCGAGATTGGTCTCTAGGCCATGCAGGAGACGAAGGCCCTCATCTCGCGATGCCGGGGGAGTCTTGGGGTTGTTCTCGAGCGGCGGCCCCAGTGTGCGCTTTCTCACGAGGTACGACGGCGAGGTCAGTGAGCCTCTCGTGGGGCGCCAGGGAAGTCGGGTCTCCATGCGAGTGGCGAGGGCGAGCGCCTCATTGCTCTCGAGCCATGGTAGGGTGCCGGGGACCAGCCCCGGCTGATCCAGGGTATTCGAAGGAGAGACGGCGTAGGCGAAGATCAGGAAACCACTGCTTAATTAAATGTTAATTAAGGATATAAAGAGTAATAGAATGAGGATAGCTCAGTGAGGAAATTCAGTGGAGAAAAGAGGCTGAATAATTCAGCCAGAAGGTAAGAGAAAGAACGACATGGTGAGACCAAGTTTCGGTGAACAAGGCCCGCACTTTATTTTTCAAAGTAGTTTTTATACCTTAAGTTATGCATAGAGGATAATGGGGGAAGGGGTCGAGTCTTGCAGCAAACCAGGCTTTCTTCCTGCAAACTTATCATATGCAAAAGCTTAGGTGATTTGCATCATCTTCTGGCCCGGAGGCCTGTTAACATTTTAAGACCTTTTCTTCAGAAAACTTATTTTTCTCTAAAGGTGGTTGGTCAGGAGCCACCCTCCAAAAAAGCATTAGATAAAGTTGCATTCCTACAGAGCAAAGGTGTGGTGGGCTATAACAAGAAAAAGAATTAACTCAAGGGTCCCAGGTTACAAACATTAAAGCTACTACTTACACCAATTATATTAATCAATACACTGCCAGGGACACAGCAGGTAAGGGATATGGAAACTTAGCAGCAAACAATGGCCCAACAAGTGAAAAACCATTCACCAATACAATTTCTAATCAATCTTGTAACTACTCAAAAGAATCTGTGTTTAGACAGTTTAGAACATCTCCTGCCTCTCACAGTTGGGAGGCTCTGAACGATCCCATGTGGCCGGAAAAACCTATTCAGGCAGGCTAGAGGATTTCCAAAGGAGTTTGTAGGTTAAACACTGTCACACCCAGGAATTATTAACTGGAACTGTAAGCTAACTCTTTTTTCAGAGAGAGGTAGTGGGGGAGAGCCCCCCGTAAAGTCAGAGGTTTAGGTGAAAGCACAAGCAGAAAGTAGGCAGACTCTGGTTTTGGGGGTATATGCTCGAGAATTTCCAGGGGGACTCCTGAAGCTCGATCCCGCCTTTGCGTATGCCGAGCCTCCTTCCTCATGACCTTTGTCATGGGCGGAGTTCCTCACTGGCTCCCAGCAGTGATAGAATTCCAGTGGAGCTATTCCAGATCCTGAAAGAGGATGCTGTGGAAAGTGCTGCACTCAATATGCAATATGCAATATGCACTCAATATGCAATATGCCGGCTCACGGCAGTAGGGGAATCTGGCCTCGAGACGTGTTGAAGAAGGTCTCTCGAGGTCTTTCTCGGGTTGAGGCAGGACACCCTGGGGTCCCTCGACTTGTGCAGGTGACCTCAGGGGGCTTCTCATGGTGGCTCTGAGAAGTCAGGGAAACTGGAGGTGGGAGGGGCCTCTCGGCACTCCACTGGGTTTGGTGCATTGGAAGAGGGCCTCATCTCCAGTTGAGGCAGGAACCTCAGGGTTCCTCTGACTTCAGACTCCGATCGCAAGGTCCCTGCAGACTTGGGACAGGAGAGTCAGGCCTCGTCTTGGGTTGAGGCATGGAACTCCGCTTGCCTCTCGAGGTGTTCCCGGGGAGACAGGCCACTTGTCGAGCGGTATTTGGAACCTGGGGGTCTTTTCCCGACGATGCACGGGCGAGTCACTGCCCCTTCGTGTTGACTTCATTCACAGGGTGGAGTTCGAAGAGGTGTCCGGGCATCGGGTTCTTATCAAGAGGGGACCGGGAAATCGGGGTCCTTCGGAATGTGGAACCACCCACGAGGCCACGTCTGGAATGTCGTCGTGAGACCGGCCTCATCCTGAGGTGCGACCGGAAGGTCGGGAACCCCTTCCAGACAAAGCAGGGGAGTCGACCCTCCTGTCCAGATCAGGAGGGTAGAAGGGGCTCAGAGGAAGTGGTGCGGGAAAACCTCGGTGTTCCTCTTGAGGGAGACCGGGATGTCGGGGCACTTTGTGGGTCGCATCAAGGGTGCCAAGTACCGTTTCGACCTCCAATACCTAACGTGGGACTTCTCCTGAGACACTGTAGCGGGAAAGGGCTTCATCTTGCGATGACGGGGGAACCACGTGGATTTTCTCGAGTTGCAGCGGGATTCTCGAGTTACGACGGGGAATTCAGGATGCCTCTTGTGTTGGCCCAGGGAAGTCCAATCTTCCATTCGAGTTGCGAAGGAAAGCTGGGGATTGCTCTCGAGTGACTGCAGGGCCAATAGACCTCATCTAGGCTTGTGTCCAGAAGCCAATGTTCCTCTCCAGGGGCGAAAGGGATCTCGGGGTTGCATTCCAGACGCACCCGGGGAGACAGGCATCCATCTCGAGTGGAAGCAAAGAACCCCGCTCTGCTCTCGAGTCGCGACGGGTATCTCTTGGAGCTCACTGGGTGGACTAAAGGGAGTCAAGCCTCCTGAGGCGTTTGGAGAGAGGTCGAGAGACTGGTCTCTAGGCCATACAGGAGACGAAGGCCCTCAAGTCGCGATGACGGGGGAGGCTCGGGGTTGTTCTCGAGCGGCGGCCCCAGTGTGCGGTTTCTCGCGAGGTACGACGGCGAGGTCAGTGAGCCTCTCGTGGGGCGGCAAGGAAGTCGGGTCTCCATGCGAATGGCGAGGGGGAGCGCGTCTTTACTCTCAAGTCATAGTAGGGGAATCTGGCCTCGAGACGTGTTGAAGAAGGTCTCTCGAGGTCTTTCTCGGGTTGAGGCAGGACACCCTGGGGTCCCTCGACTTGTGCAGGTGACCTCAGGGGGCTTCTCATGGTGGCTCTGAGAAGTCAGGGAAACTGGAGGTGGGAGGGGCCTCTCGGCACTCCACTGGGTTTGGTGCATTGGAAGAGGGCCTCATCTCCAGTTGAGGCAGGAACCTCAGGGTTCCTCTGACTTCAGACTCCGATCGCAAGGTCCCTGCAGACTTGGGACAGGAGAGTCAGGCCTCGTCTTGGGTTGAGGCATGGAACTCCGCTTGCCTCTCGAGGTGTTCCCGGGGAGACAGGCCACTTGTCGAGCGGTATTTGGAACCTGGGGGTCTTTTCCCGACGATGCACGGGCGAGTCACTGCCCCTTCGTGTTGACTTCATTCACAGGGTGGAGTTCGAAGAGGTGTCCGGGCATCGGGTTCTTATCAAGAGGGGACCGGGAAATCGGGGTCCTTCGGAATGTGGAACCACCCACGAGGCCACGTCTGGAATGTCGTCGTGAGACCGGCCTCATCCTGAGGTGCGACCGGAAGGTCGGGAACCCCTTCCAGACAAAGCAGGGGAGTCGACCCTCCTGTCCAGATCAGGAGGGTAGAAGAGGCTCCGAGGAAGTGTTGCCGGAAAACTTCGGTGTTCCTCTCGAGGGAGACCGGGATGTCGGGGCACTTTGTGGGTCGCATCAAGGGTGACAAGTACCGTTTCGAACTCCAATTCCTAAAGTGGGACTTCTCCTGAGACGCTGTAGCGGCACAGGGCTACATCTTGCGATGACGGGGGAACCACGTGGTTTTTCTCGAGGTGTAGCAGGATTCTCGAATTACGACGGGGAATTCAGGATGCCTCTTGTGTAGGCCCAGGGAAGTCCAATCTTCCATTCGAGTTGCGAAGGAAAGCTGGGGATTTCTCTCGAGTGACTGCAGGGCCAATAGACCTCATCTAGGCTTGTGTCCAGAAGCCAGTGTTCCTCTCCAGGGGCGATAGGGATCTCGGGGTTGCATTCCAGACACACCCGGGGAGACAGGCCTCCATCTCGAGTGGAAGCAAAGAACCCCGCTCTGCTCTCGAGTCGCGACGGGTATCTCTTGGAGCTCACTGGGTGGACTAAAGCGAGTCAAGCCTCCTGAGGCGTTTGGAGAGAGGTCGCGAGATTGGTCTCTAGGCCATGCAGGAGACGAAGGCCCTCATCTCGCGATGCCGGGGGAGTCTTGGGGTTGTTCTCGAGCGGCGGCCCCAGTGTGCGCTTTCTCACGAGGTACGACGGCGAGGTCAGTGAGCCTCTCGTGGGGCGCCAGGGAAGTCGGGTCTCCATGCGAGTGGCGAGGGCGAGCGCTCATTGCTCTCGAGCCATGGTAGGGTGCCGGGGACCAGCCCCGGCTGATCCAGGGTATTCGAAGGAGAGACGGCGTAGGCGAAGATCAGGAAACCACTGCTTAATTAAATGTTAATTAAGGATATAAAGAGTAATAGAATGAGGATAGCTCAGTGAGGAAATTCAGTGGAGAAAAGAGGCTGAATAATTCAGCCAGAAGGTAAGAGAAAGAACGACATGGTGAGACCAAGTTTCGGTGAACAAGGCCCGCACTTTATTTTTCAAAGTAGTTTTTATACCTTAAGTTATGCATAGAGGATAATGGGGGAAGGGGTCGAGTCTTGCAGCAAACCAGGCTTTCTTCCTGCAAACTTATCATATGCAAAAGCTTAGGTGATTTGCATCATCTTCTGGCCCGGAGGCCTGTTAACATTTTAAGACCTTTTCTTCAGAAAACTTATTTTTCTCTAAAGGTGGTTGGTCAGGAGCCACCCTCCAAAAAAGCATTAGATAAAGTTGCATTCCTACAGAGCAAAGGTGTGGTGGGCTATAACAAGAAAAAGAATTAACTCAAGGGTCCCAGGTTACAAACATTAAAGCTACTACTTACACCAATTATATTAATCAATACACTGCCAGGGACACAGCAGGTAAGGGATATGGAAACTTAGCAGCAAACAATGGCCCAACAAGTGAAAAACCATTCACCAATACAATTTCTAATCAATCTTGTAACTACTCAAAAGAATCTGTGTTTAGACAGTTTAGAACATCTCCTGCCTCTCACAGTTGGGAGGCTCTGAACGATCCCATGTGGCCGGAAAAACCTATTCAGGCAGGCTAGAGGATTTCCAAAGGAGTTTGTAGGTTAAACACTGTCACACCCAGGAATTATTAACTGGAACTGTAAGCTAACTCTTTTTTCAGAGAGAGGTAGTGGGGGAGAGCCCCCCGTAAAGTCAGAGGTTTAGGTGAAAGCACAAGCAGAAAGTAGGCAGACTCTGGTTTTGGGGGTATATGCTCGAGAATTTCCAGGGGGACTCCTGAAGCTCGATCCCGCCTTTGCGTATGCCGAGCCTCCTTCCTCATGACCTTTGTCATGGGCGGAGTTCCTCACTGGCTCCCAGCAGTGATAGAATTCCAGTGGAGCTATTCCAGATCCTGAAAGATGATGCTGTGGAAAGTGCTGCACTCAATATGCAATATGCAATATGCACTCAATATGCAATATGCCGGCTCACGGCAGTAGGGGAATCTGGCCTCGAGACGTGTTGAAGAAGGTCTCTCGAGGTCTTTCTCGGGTTGAGGCAGGACACCCTGGGGTCCCTCGACTTGTGCAGGTGACCTCAGGGGGCTTCTCATGGTGGCTCTGAGAAGTCAGGGAAACTGGAGGTGGGAGGGGCCTCTCGGCACTCCACTGGGTTTGGTGCATTGGAAGAGGGCCTCATCTCCAGTTGAGGCAGGAACCTCAGGGTTCCTCTGACTTCAGACTCCGATCGCAAGGTCCCTGCAGACTTGGGACAGGAGAGTCAGGCCTCGTCTTGGGTTGAGGCATGGAACTCCGCTTGCCTCTCGAGGTGTTCCCGGGGAGACAGGCCACTTGTCGAGCGGTATTTGGAACCTGGGGGTCTTTTCCCGACGATGCACGGGCGAGTCACTGCCCCTTCGTGTTGACTTCATTCACAGGGTGGAGTTCGAAGAGGTGTCCGGGCATCGGGTTCTTATCAAGAGGGGACCGGGAAATCGGGGTCCTTCGGAATGTGGAACCACCCACGAGGCCACGTCTGGAATGTCGTCGTGAGACCGGCCTCATCCTGAGGTGCGACCGGAAGGTCGGGAACCCCTTCCAGACAAAGCAGGGGAGTCGACCCTCCTGTCCAGATCAGGAGGGTAGAAGAGGCTCAGAGGAAGTGGTGCGGGAAAACCTCGGTGTTCCTCTTGAGGGAGACCGGGATGTCGGGGCACTTTGTGGGTCGCATCAAGGGTGCCAAGTACCGTTTCGACCTCCAATACCTAACGTGGGACTTCTCCTGAGACACTGTAGCGGGAAAGGGCTTCATCTTGCGATGACGGGGGAACCACGTGGATTTTCTCGAGTTGCAGCGGGATTCTCGAGTTACGACGGGGAATTCAGGATGCCTCTTGTGTTGGCCCAGGGAAGTCCAATCTTCCATTCGAGTTGCGAAGGAAAGCTGGGGATTGCTCTCGAGTGACTGCAGGGCCAATAGACCTCATCTAGGCTTGTGTCCAGAAGCCAATGTTCCTCTCCAGGGGCGAAAGGGATCTCGGGGTTGCATTCCAGACGCACCCGGGGAGACAGGCATCCATCTCGAGTGGAAGCAAAGAACCCCGCTCTGCTCTCGAGTCGCGACGGGTATCTCTTGGAGCTCACTGGGTGGACTAAAGGGAGTCAAGCCTCCTGAGGCGTTTGGAGAGAGGTCGAGAGACTGGTCTCTAGGCCATACAGGAGACGAAGGCCCTCAAGTCGCGATGACGGGGGAGGCTCGGGGTTGTTCTCGAGCGGCGGCCCCAGTGTGCGGTTTCTCGCGAGGTACGACGGCGAGGTCAGTGAGCCTCTCGTGGGGCGGCAAGGAAGTCGGGTCTCCATGCGAATGGCGAGGGGGAGCGCGTCTTTACTCTCAAGTCATAGTAGGGGAATCTGGCCTCGAGACGTGTTGAAGAAGGTCTCTCGAGGTCTTTCTCGGGTTGAGGCAGGACACCCTGGGGTCCCTCGACTTGTGCAGGTGACCTCAGGGGGCTTCTCATGGTGGCTCTGAGAAGTCAGGGAAACTGGAGGTGGGAGGGGCCTCTCGGCACTCCACTGGGTTTGGTGCATTGGAAGAGGGCCTCATCTCCAGTTGAGGCAGGAACCTCAGGGTTCCTCTGACTTCAGACTCCGATCGCAAGGTCCCTGCAGACTTGGGACAGGAGAGTCAGGCCTCGTCTTGGGTTGAGGCATGGAACTCCGCTTGCCTCTCGAGGTGTTCCCGGGGAGACAGGCCACTTGTCGAGCGGTATTTGGAACCTGGGGGTCTTTTCCCGACGATGCACGGGCGAGTCACTGCCCCTTCGTGTTGACTTCATTCACAGGGTGGAGTTCGAAGAGGTGTCCGGGCATCGGGTTCTTATCAAGAGGGGACCGGGAAATCGGGGTCCTTCGGAATGTGGAACCACCCACGAGGCCACGTCTGGAATGTCGTCGTGAGACCGGCCTCATCCTGAGGTGCGACCGGAAGGTCGGGAACCCCTTCCAGACAAAGCAGGGGAGTCGACCCTCCTGTCCAGATCAGGAGGGTAGAAGAGGCTCCGAGGAAGTGTTGCCGGAAAACTTCGGTGTTCCTCTCGAGGGAGACCGGGATGTCGGGGCACTTTGTGGGTCGCATCAAGGGTGACAAGTACCGTTTCGAACTCCAATTCCTAAAGTGGGACTTCTCCTGAGACGCTGTAGCGGCACAGGGCTACATCTTGCGATGACGGGGGAACCACGTGGTTTTTCTCGAGGTGTAGCAGGATTCTCGAATTACGACGGGGAATTCAGGATGCCTCTTGTGTAGGCCCAGGGAAGTCCAATCTTCCATTCGAGTTGCGAAGGAAAGCTGGGGATTTCTCTCGAGTGACTGCAGGGCCAATAGACCTCATCTAGGCTTGTGTCCAGAAGCCAGTGTTCCTCTCCAGGGGCGATAGGGATCTCGGGGTTGCATTCCAGACACACCCGGGGAGACAGGCCTCCATCTCGAGTGGAAGCAAAGAACCCCGCTCTGCTCTCGAGTCGCGACGGGTATCTCTTGGAGCTCACTGGGTGGACTAAAGCGAGTCAAGCCTCCTGAGGCGTTTGGAGAGAGGTCGCGAGATTGGTCTCTAGGCCATGCAGGAGACGAAGGCCCTCATCTCGCGATGCCGGGGGAGTCTTGGGGTTGTTCTCGAGCGGCGGCCCCAGTGTGCGCTTTCTCACGAGGTACGACGGCGAGGTCAGTGAGCCTCTCGTGGGGCGCCAGGGAAGTCGGGTCTCCATGCGAGTGGCGAGGGCGAGCGCGTCATTGCTCTCGAGCCATGGTAGGGTGCCGGGGACCAGCCCCGGCTGATCCAGGGTATTCGAAGGAGAGACGGCGTAGGCGAAGATCAGGAAACCACTGCTTAATTAAATGTTAATTAAGGATATAAAGAGTAATAGAATGAGGATAGCTCAGTGAGGAAATTCAGTGGAGAAAAGAGGCTGAATAATTCAGCCAGAAGGTAAGAGAAAGAACGACATGGTGAGACCAAGTTTCGGTGAACAAGGCCCGCACTTTATTTTTCAAAGTAGTTTTTATACCTTAAGTTATGCATAGAGGATAATGGGGGAAGGGGTCGAGTCTTGCAGCAAACCAGGCTTTCTTCCTGCAAACTTATCATATGCAAAAGCTTAGGTGATTTGCATCATCTTCTGGCCCGGAGGCCTGTTAACATTTTAAGACCTTTTCTTCAGAAAACTTATTTTTCTCTAAAGGTGGTTGGTCAGGAGCCACCCTCCAAAAAAGCATTAGATAAAGTTGCATTCCTACAGAGCAAAGGTGTGGTGGGCTATAACAAGAAAAAGAATTAACTCAAGGGTCCCAGGTTACAAACATTAAAGCTACTACTTACACCAATTATATTAATCAATACACTGCCAGGGACACAGCAGGTAAGGGATATGGAAACTTAGCAGCAAACAATGGCCCAACAAGTGAAAAACCATTCACCAATACAATTTCTAATCAATCTTGTAACTACTCAAAAGAATCTGTGTTTAGACAGTTTAGAACATCTCCTGCCTCTCACAGTTGGGAGGCTCTGAACGATCCCATGTGGCCGGAAAAACCTATTCAGGCAGGCTAGAGGATTTCCAAAGGAGTTTGTAGGTTAAACACTGTCACACCCAGGAATTATTAACTGGAACTGTAAGCTAACTCTTTTTTCAGAGAGAGGTAGTGGGGGAGAGCCCCCCGTAAAGTCAGAGGTTTAGGTGAAAGCACAAGCAGAAAGTAGGCAGACTCTGGTTTTGGGGGTATATGCTCGAGAATTTCCAGGGGGACTCCTGAAGCTCGATCCCGCCTTTGCGTATGCCGAGCCTCCTTCCTCATGACCTTTGTCATGGGCGGAGTTCCTCACTGGCTCCCAGCAGTGATAGAATTCCAGTGGAGCTATTCCAGATCCTGAAAGAGGATGCTGTGGAAAGTGCTGCACTCAATATGCAATATGCAATATGCACTCAATATGCAATATGCCGGCTCACGGCAGTAGGGGAATCTGGCCTCGAGACGTGTTGAAGAAGGTCTCTCGAGGTCTTTCTCGGGTTGAGGCAGGACACCCTGGGGTCCCTCGACTTGTGCAGGTGACCTCAGGGGGCTTCTCATGGTGGCTCTGAGAAGTCAGGGAAACTGGAGGTGGGAGGGGCCTCTCGGCACTCCACTGGGTTTGGTGCATTGGAAGAGGGCCTCATCTCCAGTTGAGGCAGGAACCTCAGGGTTCCTCTGACTTCAGACTCCGATCGCAAGGTCCCTGCAGACTTGGGACAGGAGAGTCAGGCCTCGTCTTGGGTTGAGGCATGGAACTCCGCTTGCCTCTCGAGGTGTTCCCGGGGAGACAGGCCACTTGTCGAGCGGTATTTGGAACCTGGGGGTCTTTTCCCGACGATGCACGGGCGAGTCACTGCCCCTTCGTGTTGACTTCATTCACAGGGTGGAGTTCGAAGAGGTGTCCGGGCATCGGGTTCTTATCAAGAGGGGACCGGGAAATCGGGGTCCTTCGGAATGTGGAACCACCCACGAGGCCACGTCTGGAATGTCGTCGTGAGACCGGCCTCATCCTGAGGTGCGACCGGAAGGTCGGGAACCCCTTCCAGACAAAGCAGGGGAGTCGACCCTCCTGTCCAGATCAGGAGGGTAGAAGAGGCTCAGAGGAAGTGGTGCGGGAAAACCTCGGTGTTCCTCTTGAGGGAGACCGGGATGTCGGGGCACTTTGTGGGTCGCATCAAGGGTGCCAAGTACCGTTTCGACCTCCAATACCTAACGTGGGACTTCTCCTGAGACACTGTAGCGGGAAAGGGCTTCATCTTGCGATGACGGGGGAACCACGTGGATTTTCTCGAGTTGCAGCGGGATTCTCGAGTTACGACGGGGAATTCAGGATGCCTCTTGTGTTGGCCCAGGGAAGTCCAATCTTCCATTCGAGTTGCGAAGGAAAGCTGGGGATTGCTCTCGAGTGACTGCAGGGCCAATAGACCTCATCTAGGCTTGTGTCCAGAAGCCAATGTTCCTCTCCAGGGGCGAAAGGGATCTCGGGGTTGCATTCCAGACGCACCCGGGGAGACAGGCATCCATCTCGAGTGGAAGCAAAGAACCCCGCTCTGCTCTCGAGTCGCGACGGGTATCTCTTGGAGCTCACTGGGTGGACTAAAGGGAGTCAAGCCTCCTGAGGCGTTTGGAGAGAGGTCGAGAGACTGGTCTCTAGGCCATACAGGAGACGAAGGCCCTCAAGTCGCGATGACGGGGGAGGCTCGGGGTTGTTCTCGAGCGGCGGCCCCAGTGTGCGGTTTCTCGCGAGGTACGACGGCGAGGTCAGTGAGCCTCTCGTGGGGCGGCAAGGAAGTCGGGTCTCCATGCGAATGGCGAGGGGGAGCGCGTCTTTACTCTCAAGTCATAGTAGGGGAATCTGGCCTCGAGACGTGTTGAAGAAGGTCTCTCGAGGTCTTTCTCGGGTTGAGGCAGGACACCCTGGGGTCCCTCGACTTGTGCAGGTGACCTCAGGGGGCTTCTCATGGTGGCTCTGAGAAGTCAGGGAAACTGGAGGTGGGAGGGGCCTCTCGGCACTCCACTGGGTTTGGTGCATTGGAAGAGGGCCTCATCTCCAGTTGAGGCAGGAACCTCAGGGTTCCTCTGACTTCAGACTCCGATCGCAAGGTCCCTGCAGACTTGGGACAGGAGAGTCAGGCCTCGTCTTGGGTTGAGGCATGGAACTCCGCTTGCCTCTCGAGGTGTTCCCGGGGAGACAGGCCACTTGTCGAGCGGTATTTGGAACCTGGGGGTCTTTTCCCGACGATGCACGGGCGAGTCACTGCCCCTTCGTGTTGACTTCATTCACAGGGTGGAGTTCGAAGAGGTGTCCGGGCATCGGGTTCTTATCAAGAGGGGACCGGGAAATCGGGGTCCTTCGGAATGTGGAACCACCCACGAGGCCACGTCTGGAATGTCGTCGTGAGACCGGCCTCATCCTGAGGTGCGACCGGAAGGTCGGGAACCCCTTCCAGACAAAGCAGGGGAGTCGACCCTCCTGTCCAGATCAGGAGGGTAGAAGAGGCTCCGAGGAAGTGTTGCCGGAAAACTTCGGTGTTCCTCTCGAGGGAGACCGGGATGTCGGGGCACTTTGTGGGTCGCATCAAGGGTGACAAGTACCGTTTCGAACTCCAATTCCTAAAGTGGGACTTCTCCTGAGACGCTGTAGCGGCACAGGGCTACATCTTGCGATGACGGGGGAACCACGTGGTTTTTCTCGAGGTGTAGCAGGATTCTCGAATTACGACGGGGAATTCAGGATGCCTCTTGTGTAGGCCCAGGGAAGTCCAATCTTCCATTCGAGTTGCGAAGGAAAGCTGGGGATTTCTCTCGAGTGACTGCAGGGCCAATAGACCTCATCTAGGCTTGTGTCCAGAAGCCAGTGTTCCTCTCCAGGGGCGATAGGGATCTCGGGGTTGCATTCCAGACACACCCGGGGAGACAGGCCTCCATCTCGAGTGGAAGCAAAGAACCCCGCTCTGCTCTCGAGTCGCGACGGGTATCTCTTGGAGCTCACTGGGTGGACTAAAGCGAGTCAAGCCTCCTGAGGCGTTTGGAGAGAGGTCGCGAGATTGGTCTCTAGGCCATGCAGGAGACGAAGGCCCTCATCTCGCGATGCCGGGGGAGTCTTGGGGTTGTTCTCGAGCGGCGGCCCCAGTGTGCGCTTTCTCACGAGGTACGACGGCGAGGTCAGTGAGCCTCTCGTGGGGCGCCAGGGAAGTCGGGTCTCCATGCGAGTGGCGAGGGCGAGCGCGTCATTGCTCTCGAGCCATGGTAGGGTGCCGGGGACCAGCCCCGGCTGATCCAGGGTATTCGAAGGAGAGACGGCGTAGGCGAAGATCAGGAAACCACTGCTTAATTAAATGTTAATTAAGGATATAAAGAGTAATAGAATGAGGATAGCTCAGTGAGGAAATTCAGTGGAGAAAAGAGGCTGAATAATTCAGCCAGAAGGTAAGAGAAAGAACGACATGGTGAGACCAAGTTTCGGTGAACAAGGCCCGCACTTTATTTTTCAAAGTAGTTTTTATACCTTAAGTTATGCATAGAGGATAATGGGGGAAGGGGTCGAGTCTTGCAGCAAACCAGGCTTTCTTCCTGCAAACTTATCATATGCAAAAGCTTAGGTGATTTGCATCATCTTCTGGCCCGGAGGCCTGTTAACATTTTAAGACCTTTTCTTCAGAAAACTTATTTTTCTCTAAAGGTGGTTGGTCAGGAGCCACCCTCCAAAAAAGCATTAGATAAAGTTGCATTCCTACAGAGCAAAGGTGTGGTGGGCTATAACAAGAAAAAGAATTAACTCAAGGGTCCCAGGTTACAAACATTAAAGCTACTACTTACACCAATTATATTAATCAATACACTGCCAGGGACACAGCAGGTAAGGGATATGGAAACTTAGCAGCAAACAATGGCCCAACAAGTGAAAAACCATTCACCAATACAATTTCTAATCAATCTTGTAACTACTCAAAAGAATCTGTGTTTAGACAGTTTAGAACATCTCCTGCCTCTCACAGTTGGGAGGCTCTGAACGATCCCATGTGGCCGGAAAAACCTATTCAGGCAGGCTAGAGGATTTCCAAAGGAGTTTGTAGGTTAAACACTGTCACACCCAGGAATTATTAACTGGAACTGTAAGCTAACTCTTTTTTCAGAGAGAGGTAGTGGGGGAGAGCCCCCCGTAAAGTCAGAGGTTTAGGTGAAAGCACAAGCAGAAAGTAGGCAGACTCTGGTTTTGGGGGTATATGCTCGAGAATTTCCAGGGGGACTCCTGAAGCTCGATCCCGCCTTTGCGTATGCCGAGCCTCCTTCCTCATGACCTTTGTCATGGGCGGAGTTCCTCACTGGCTCCCAGCAGTGATAGAATTCCAGTGGAGCTATTCCAGATCCTGAAAGAGGATGCTGTGGAAAGTGCTGCACTCAATATGCAATATGCAATATGCACTCAATATGCAATATGCCGGCTCACGGCAGTAGGGGAATCTGGCCTCGAGACGTGTTGAAGAAGGTCTCTCGAGGTCTTTCTCGGGTTGAGGCAGGACACCCTGGGGTCCCTCGACTTGTGCAGGTGACCTCAGGGGGCTTCTCATGGTGGCTCTGAGAAGTCAGGGAAACTGGAGGTGGGAGGGGCCTCTCGGCACTCCACTGGGTTTGGTGCATTGGAAGAGGGCCTCATCTCCAGTTGAGGCAGGAACCTCAGGGTTCCTCTGACTTCAGACTCCGATCGCAAGGTCCCTGCAGACTTGGGACAGGAGAGTCAGGCCTCGTCTTGGGTTGAGGCATGGAACTCCGCTTGCCTCTCGAGGTGTTCCCGGGGAGACAGGCCACTTGTCGAGCGGTATTTGGAACCTGGGGGTCTTTTCCCGACGATGCACGGGCGAGTCACTGCCCCTTCGTGTTGACTTCATTCACAGGGTGGAGTTCGAAGAGGTGTCCGGGCATCGGGTTCTTATCAAGAGGGGACCGGGAAATCGGGGTCCTTCGGAATGTGGAACCACCCACGAGGCCACGTCTGGAATGTCGTCGTGAGACCGGCCTCATCCTGAGGTGCGACCGGAAGGTCGGGAACCCCTTCCAGACAAAGCAGGGGAGTCGACCCTCCTGTCCAGATCAGGAGGGTAGAAGAGGGCTCAGAGGAAGTGGTGCGGGAAAACCTCGGTGTTCCTCTTGAGGGAGACCGGGATGTCGGGGCACTTTGTGGGTCGCATCAAGGGTGCCAAGTACCGTTTCGACCTCCAATACCTAACGTGGGACTTCTCCTGAGACACTGTAGCGGGAAAGGGCTTCATCTTGCGATGACGGGGGAACCACGTGGATTTTCTCGAGTTGCAGCGGGATTCTCGAGTTACGACGGGGAATTCAGGATGCCTCTTGTGTTGGCCCAGGGAAGTCCAATCTTCCATTCGAGTTGCGAAGGAAAGCTGGGGATTGCTCTCGAGTGACTGCAGGGCCAATAGACCTCATCTAGGCTTGTGTCCAGAAGCCAATGTTCCTCTCCAGGGGCGAAAGGGATCTCGGGGTTGCATTCCAGACGCACCCGGGGAGACAGGCATCCATCTCGAGTGGAAGCAAAGAACCCCGCTCTGCTCTCGAGTCGCGACGGGTATCTCTTGGAGCTCACTGGGTGGACTAAAGGGAGTCAAGCCTCCTGAGGCGTTTGGAGAGAGGTCGAGAGACTGGTCTCTAGGCCATACAGGAGACGAAGGCCCTCAAGTCGCGATGACGGGGGAGGCTCGGGGTTGTTCTCGAGCGGCGGCCCCAGTGTGCGGTTTCTCGCGAGGTACGACGGCGAGGTCAGTGAGCCTCTCGTGGGGCGGCAAGGAAGTCGGGTCTCCATGCGAATGGCGAGGGGGAGCGCGTCTTTACTCTCAAGTCATAGTAGGGGAATCTGGCCTCGAGACGTGTTGAAGAAGGTCTCTCGAGGTCTTTCTCGGGTTGAGGCAGGACACCCTGGGGTCCCTCGACTTGTGCAGGTGACCTCAGGGGGCTTCTCATGGTGGCTCTGAGAAGTCAGGGAAACTGGAGGTGGGAGGGGCCTCTCGGCACTCCACTGGGTTTGGTGCATTGGAAGAGGGCCTCATCTCCAGTTGAGGCAGGAACCTCAGGGTTCCTCTGACTTCAGACTCCGATCGCAAGGTCCCTGCAGACTTGGGACAGGAGAGTCAGGCCTCGTCTTGGGTTGAGGCATGGAACTCCGCTTGCCTCTCGAGGTGTTCCCGGGGAGACAGGCCACTTGTCGAGCGGTATTTGGAACCTGGGGGTCTTTTCCCGACGATGCACGGGCGAGTCACTGCCCCTTCGTGTTGACTTCATTCACAGGGTGGAGTTCGAAGAGGTGTCCGGGCATCGGGTTCTTATCAAGAGGGGACCGGGAAATCGGGGTCCTTCGGAATGTGGAACCACCCACGAGGCCACGTCTGGAATGTCGTCGTGAGACCGGCCTCATCCTGAGGTGCGACCGGAAGGTCGGGAACCCCTTCCAGACAAAGCAGGGGAGTCGACCCTCCTGTCCAGATCAGGAGGGTAGAAGAGGCTCCGAGGAAGTGTTGCCGGAAAACTTCGGTGTTCCTCTCGAGGGAGACCGGGATGTCGGGGCACTTTGTGGGTCGCATCAAGGGTGACAAGTACCGTTTCGAACTCCAATTCCTAAAGTGGGACTTCTCCTGAGACGCTGTAGCGGCACAGGGCTACATCTTGCGATGACGGGGGAACCACGTGGTTTTTCTCGAGGTGTAGCAGGATTCTCGAATTACGACGGGGAATTCAGGATGCCTCTTGTGTAGGCCCAGGGAAGTCCAATCTTCCATTCGAGTTGCGAAGGAAAGCTGGGGATTTCTCTCGAGTGACTGCAGGGCCAATAGACCTCATCTAGGCTTGTGTCCAGAAGCCAGTGTTCCTCTCCAGGGGCGATAGGGATCTCGGGGTTGCATTCCAGACACACCCGGGGAGACAGGCCTCCATCTCGAGTGGAAGCAAAGAACCCCGCTCTGCTCTCGAGTCGCGACGGGTATCTCTTGGAGCTCACTGGGTGGACTAAAGCGAGTCAAGCCTCCTGAGGCGTTTGGAGAGAGGTCGCGAGATTGGTCTCTAGGCCATGCAGGAGACGAAGGCCCTCATCTCGCGATGCCGGGGGAGTCTTGGGGTTGTTCTCGAGCGGCGGCCCCAGTGTGCGCTTTCTCACGAGGTACGACGGCGAGGTCAGTGAGCCTCTCGTGGGGCGCCAGGGAAGTCGGGTCTCCATGCGAGTGGCGAGGGCGAGCGCGTCATTGCTCTCGAGCCATGGTAGGGTGCCGGGGACCAGCCCCGGCTGATCCAGGGTATTCGAAGGAGAGACGGCGTAGGCGAAGATCAGGAAACCACTGCTTAATTAAATGTTAATTAAGGATATAAAGAGTAATAGAATGAGGATAGCTCAGTGAGGAAATTCAGTGGAGAAAAGAGGCTGAATAATTCAGCCAGAAGGTAAGAGAAAGAACGACATGGTGAGACCAAGTTTCGGTGAACAAGGCCCGCACTTTATTTTTCAAAGTAGTTTTTATACCTTAAGTTATGCATAGAGGATAATGGGGGAAGGGGTCGAGTCTTGCAGCAAACCAGGCTTTCTTCCTGCAAACTTATCATATGCAAAAGCTTAGGTGATTTGCATCATCTTCTGGCCCGGAGGCCTGTTAACATTTTAAGACCTTTTCTTCAGAAAACTTATTTTTCTCTAAAGGTGGTTGGTCAGGAGCCACCCTCCAAAAAAGCATTAGATAAAGTTGCATTCCTACAGAGCAAAGGTGTGGTGGGCTATAACAAGAAAAAGAATTAACTCAAGGGTCCCAGGTTACAAACATTAAAGCTACTACTTACACCAATTATATTAATCAATACACTGCCAGGGACACAGCAGGTAAGGGATATGGAAACTTAGCAGCAAACAATGGCCCAACAAGTGAAAAACCATTCACCAATACAATTTCTAATCAATCTTGTAACTACTCAAAAGAATCTGTGTTTAGACAGTTTAGAACATCTCCTGCCTCTCACAGTTGGGAGGCTCTGAACGATCCCATGTGGCCGGAAAAACCTATTCAGGCAGGCTAGAGGATTTCCAAAGGAGTTTGTAGGTTAAACACTGTCACACCCAGGAATTATTAACTGGAACTGTAAGCTAACTCTTTTTTCAGAGAGAGGTAGTGGGGGAGAGCCCCCCGTAAAGTCAGAGGTTTAGGTGAAAGCACAAGCAGAAAGTAGGCAGACTCTGGTTTTGGGGGTATATGCTCGAGAATTTCCAGGGGGACTCCTGAAGCTCGATCCCGCCTTTGCGTATGCCGAGCCTCCTTCCTCATGACCTTTGTCATGGGCGGAGTTCCTCACTGGCTCCCAGCAGTGATAGAATTCCAGTGGAGCTATTCCAGATCCTGAAAGAGGATGCTGTGGAAAGTGCTGCACTCAATATGCAATATGCAATATGCACTCAATATGCAATATGCCGGCTCACGGCAGTAGGGGAATCTGGCCTCGAGACGTGTTGAAGAAGGTCTCTCGAGGTCTTTCTCGGGTTGAGGCAGGACACCCTGGGGTCCCTCGACTTGTGCAGGTGACCTCAGGGGGCTTCTCATGGTGGCTCTGAGAAGTCAGGGAAACTGGAGGTGGGAGGGGCCTCTCGGCACTCCACTGGGTTTGGTGCATTGGAAGAGGGCCTCATCTCCAGTTGAGGCAGGAACCTCAGGGTTCCTCTGACTTCAGACTCCGATCGCAAGGTCCCTGCAGACTTGGGACAGGAGAGTCAGGCCTCGTCTTGGGTTGAGGCATGGAACTCCGCTTGCCTCTCGAGGTGTTCCCGGGGAGACAGGCCACTTGTCGAGCGGTATTTGGAACCTGGGGGTCTTTTCCCGACGATGCACGGGCGAGTCACTGCCCCTTCGTGTTGACTTCATTCACAGGGTGGAGTTCGAAGAGGTGTCCGGGCATCGGGTTCTTATCAAGAGGGGACCGGGAAATCGGGGTCCTTCGGAATGTGGAACCACCCACGAGGCCACGTCTGGAATGTCGTCGTGAGACCGGCCTCATCCTGAGGTGCGACCGGAAGGTCGGGAACCCCTTCCAGACAAAGCAGGGGAGTCGACCCTCCTGTCCAGATCAGGAGGGTAGAAGGGGCTCAGAGGAAGTGGTGCGGGAAAACCTCGGTGTTCCTCTTGAGGGAGACCGGGATGTCGGGGCACTTTGTGGGTCGCATCAAGGGTGCCAAGTACCGTTTCGACCTCCAATACCTAACGTGGGACTTCTCCTGAGACACTGTAGCGGGAAAGGGCTTCATCTTGCGATGACGGGGGAACCACGTGGATTTTCTCGAGTTGCAGCGGGATTCTCGAGTTACGACGGGGAATTCAGGATGCCTCTTGTGTTGGCCCAGGGAAGTCCAATCTTCCATTCGAGTTGCGAAGGAAAGCTGGGGATTGCTCTCGAGTGACTGCAGGGCCAATAGACCTCATCTAGGCTTGTGTCCAGAAGCCAATGTTCCTCTCCAGGGGCGAAAGGGATCTCGGGGTTGCATTCCAGACGCACCCGGGGAGACAGGCATCCATCTCGAGTGGAAGCAAAGAACCCCGCTCTGCTCTCGAGTCGCGACGGGTATCTCTTGGAGCTCACTGGGTGGACTAAAGGGAGTCAAGCCTCCTGAGGCGTTTGGAGAGAGGTCGAGAGACTGGTCTCTAGGCCATACAGGAGACGAAGGCCCTCAAGTCGCGATGACGGGGGAGGCTCGGGGTTGTTCTCGAGCGGCGGCCCCAGTGTGCGGTTTCTCGCGAGGTACGACGGCGAGGTCAGTGAGCCTCTCGTGGGGCGGCAAGGAAGTCGGGTCTCCATGCGAATGGCGAGGGGGAGCGCGTCTTTACTCTCAAGTCATAGTAGGGGAATCTGGCCTCGAGACGTGTTGAAGAAGGTCTCTCGAGGTCTTTCTCGGGTTGAGGCAGGACACCCTGGGGTCCCTCGACTTGTGCAGGTGACCTCAGGGGGCTTCTCATGGTGGCTCTGAGAAGTCAGGGAAACTGGAGGTGGGAGGGGCCTCTCGGCACTCCACTGGGTTTGGTGCATTGGAAGAGGGCCTCATCTCCAGTTGAGGCAGGAACCTCAGGGTTCCTCTGACTTCAGACTCCGATCGCAAGGTCCCTGCAGACTTGGGACAGGAGAGTCAGGCCTCGTCTTGGGTTGAGGCATGGAACTCCGCTTGCCTCTCGAGGTGTTCCCGGGGAGACAGGCCACTTGTCGAGCGGTATTTGGAACCTGGGGGTCTTTTCCCGACGATGCACGGGCGAGTCACTGCCCCTTCGTGTTGACTTCATTCACAGGGTGGAGTTCGAAGAGGTGTCCGGGCATCGGGTTCTTATCAAGAGGGGACCGGGAAATCGGGGTCCTTCGGAATGTGGAACCACCCACGAGGCCACGTCTGGAATGTCGTCGTGAGACCGGCCTCATCCTGAGGTGCGACCGGAAGGTCGGGAACCCCTTCCAGACAAAGCAGGGGAGTCGACCCTCCTGTCCAGATCAGGAGGGTAGAAGAGGCTCCGAGGAAGTGTTGCCGGAAAACTTCGGTGTTCCTCTCGAGGGAGACCGGGATGTCGGGGCACTTTGTGGGTCGCATCAAGGGTGACAAGTACCGTTTCGAACTCCAATTCCTAAAGTGGGACTTCTCCTGAGACGCTGTAGCGGCACAGGGCTACATCTTGCGATGACGGGGGAACCACGTGGTTTTTCTCGAGGTGTAGCAGGATTCTCGAATTACGACGGGGAATTCAGGATGCCTCTTGTGTAGGCCCAGGGAAGTCCAATCTTCCATTCGAGTTGCGAAGGAAAGCTGGGGATTTCTCTCGAGTGACTGCAGGGCCAATAGACCTCATCTAGGCTTGTGTCCAGAAGCCAGTGTTCCTCTCCAGGGGCGACAGGGATCTCGGGGTTGCATTCCAGACACACCCGGGGAGACAGGCCTCCATCTCGAGTGGAAGCAAAGAACCCCGCTCTGCTCTCGAGTCGCGACGGGTATCTCTTGGAGCTCACTGGGTGGACTAAAGCGAGTCAAGCCTCCTGAGGCGTTTGGAGAGAGGTCGCGAGATTGGTCTCTAGGCCATGCAGGAGACGAAGGCCCTCATCTCGCGATGCCGGGGGAGTCTTGGGGTTGTTCTCGAGCGGCGGCCCCAGTGTGCGCTTTCTCACGAGGTACGACGGCGAGGTCAGTGAGCCTCTCGTGGGGCGCCAGGGAAGTCGGGTCTCCATGCGAGTGGCGAGGGCGAGCGCGTCATTGCTCTCGAGCCATGGTAGGGTGCCGGGGACCAGCCCCGGCTGATCCAGGGTATTCGAAGGAGAGACGGCGTAGGCGAAGATCAGGAAACCACTGCTTAATTAAATGTTAATTAAGGATATAAAGAGTAATAGAATGAGGATAGCTCAGTGAGGAAATTCAGTGGAGAAAAGAGGCTGAATAATTCAGCCAGAAGGTAAGAGAAAGAACGACATGGTGAGACCAAGTTTCGGTGAACAAGGCCCGCACTTTATTTTTCAAAGTAGTTTTTATACCTTAAGTTATGCATAGAGGATAATGGGGGAAGGGGTCGAGTCTTGCAGCAAACCAGGCTTTCTTCCTGCAAACTTATCATATGCAAAAGCTTAGGTGATTTGCATCATCTTCTGGCCCGGAGGCCTGTTAACATTTTAAGACCTTTTCTTCAGAAAACTTATTTTTCTCTAAAGGTGGTTGGTCAGGAGCCACCCTCCAAAAAAGCATTAGATAAAGTTGCATTCCTACAGAGCAAAGGTGTGGTGGGCTATAACAAGAAAAAGAATTAACTCAAGGGTCCCAGGTTACAAACATTAAAGCTACTACTTACACCAATTATATTAATCAATACACTGCCAGGGACACAGCAGGTAAGGGATATGGAAACTTAGCAGCAAACAATGGCCCAACAAGTGAAAAACCATTCACCAATACAATTTCTAATCAATCTTGTAACTACTCAAAAGAATCTGTGTTTAGACAGTTTAGAACATCTCCTGCCTCTCACAGTTGGGAGGCTCTGAACGATCCCATGTGGCCGGAAAAACCTATTCAGGCAGGCTAGAGGATTTCCAAAGGAGTTTGTAGGTTAAACACTGTCACACCCAGGAATTATTAACTGGAACTGTAAGCTAACTCTTTTTTCAGAGAGAGGTAGTGGGGGAGAGCCCCCCGTAAAGTCAGAGGTTTAGGTGAAAGCACAAGCAGAAAGTAGGCAGACTCTGGTTTTGGGGGTATATGCTCGAGAATTTCCAGGGGGACTCCTGAAGCTCGATCCCGCCTTTGCGTATGCCGAGCCTCCTTCCTCATGACCTTTGTCATGGGCGGAGTTCCTCACTGGCTCCCAGCAGTGATAGAATTCCAGTGGAGCTATTCCAGATCCTGAAAGAGGATGCTGTGGAAAGTGCTGCACTCAATATGCAATATGCAATATGCACTCAATATGCAATATGCCGGCTCACGGCAGTAGGGGAATCTGGCCTCGAGACGTGTTGAAGAAGGTCTCTCGAGGTCTTTCTCGGGTTGAGGCAGGACACCCTGGGGTCCCTCGACTTGTGCAGGTGACCTCAGGGGGCTTCTCATGGTGGCTCTGAGAAGTCAGGGAAACTGGAGGTGGGAGGGGCCTCTCGGCACTCCACTGGGTTTGGTGCATTGGAAGAGGGCCTCATCTCCAGTTGAGGCAGGAACCTCAGGGTTCCTCTGACTTCAGACTCCGATCGCAAGGTCCCTGCAGACTTGGGACAGGAGAGTCAGGCCTCGTCTTGGGTTGAGGCATGGAACTCCGCTTGCCTCTCGAGGTGTTCCCGGGGAGACAGGCCACTTGTCGAGCGGTATTTGGAACCTGGGGGTCTTTTCCCGACGATGCACGGGCGAGTCACTGCCCCTTCGTGTTGACTTCATTCACAGGGTGGAGTTCGAAGAGGTGTCCGGGCATCGGGTTCTTATCAAGAGGGGACCGGGAAATCGGGGTCCTTCGGAATGTGGAACCACCCACGAGGCCACGTCTGGAATGTCGTCGTGAGACCGGCCTCATCCTGAGGTGCGACCGGAAGGTCGGGAACCCCTTCCAGACAAAGCAGGGGAGTCGACCCTCCTGTCCAGATCAGGAGGGTAGAAGGGGCTCAGAGGAAGTGGTGCGGGAAAACCTCGGTGTTCCTCTTGAGGGAGACCGGGATGTCGGGGCACTTTGTGGGTCGCATCAAGGGTGCCAAGTACCGTTTCGACCTCCAATACCTAACGTGGGACTTCTCCTGAGACACTGTAGCGGGAAAGGGCTTCATCTTGCGATGACGGGGGAACCACGTGGATTTTCTCGAGTTGCAGCGGGATTCTCGAGTTACGACGGGGAATTCAGGATGCCTCTTGTGTTGGCCCAGGGAAGTCCAATCTTCCATTCGAGTTGCGAAGGAAAGCTGGGGATTGCTCTCGAGTGACTGCAGGGCCAATAGACCTCATCTAGGCTTGTGTCCAGAAGCCAATGTTCCTCTCCAGGGGCGAAAGGGATCTCGGGGTTGCATTCCAGACGCACCCGGGGAGACAGGCATCCATCTCGAGTGGAAGCAAAGAACCCCGCTCTGCTCTCGAGTCGCGACGGGTATCTCTTGGAGCTCACTGGGTGGACTAAAGGGAGTCAAGCCTCCTGAGGCGTTTGGAGAGAGGTCGAGAGACTGGTCTCTAGGCCATACAGGAGACGAAGGCCCTCAAGTCGCGATGACGGGGGAGGCTCGGGGTTGTTCTCGAGCGGCGGCCCCAGTGTGCGGTTTCTCGCGAGGTACGACGGCGAGGTCAGTGAGCCTCTCGTGGGGCGGCAAGGAAGTCGGGTCTCCATGCGAATGGCGAGGGGGAGCGCGTCTTTACTCTCAAGTCATAGTAGGGGAATCTGGCCTCGAGACGTGTTGAAGAAGGTCTCTCGAGGTCTTTCTCGGGTTGAGGCAGGACACCCTGGGGTCCCTCGACTTGTGCAGGTGACCTCAGGGGGCTTCTCATGGTGGCTCTGAGAAGTCAGGGAAACTGGAGGTGGGAGGGGCCTCTCGGCACTCCACTGGGTTTGGTGCATTGGAAGAGGGCCTCATCTCCAGTTGAGGCAGGAACCTCAGGGTTCCTCTGACTTCAGACTCCGATCGCAAGGTCCCTGCAGACTTGGGACAGGAGAGTCAGGCCTCGTCTTGGGTTGAGGCATGGAACTCCGCTTGCCTCTCGAGGTGTTCCCGGGGAGACAGGCCACTTGTCGAGCGGTATTTGGAACCTGGGGGTCTTTTCCCGACGATGCACGGGCGAGTCACTGCCCCTTCGTGTTGACTTCATTCACAGGGTGGAGTTCGAAGAGGTGTCCGGGCATCGGGTTCTTATCAAGAGGGGACCGGGAAATCGGGGTCCTTCGGAATGTGGAACCACCCACGAGGCCACGTCTGGAATGTCGTCGTGAGACCGGCCTCATCCTGAGGTGCGACCGGAAGGTCGGGAACCCCTTCCAGACAAAGCAGGGGAGTCGACCCTCCTGTCCAGATCAGGAGGGTAGAAGAGGCTCCGAGGAAGTGTTGCCGGAAAACTTCGGTGTTCCTCTCGAGGGAGACCGGGATGTCGGGGCACTTTGTGGGTCGCATCAAGGGTGACAAGTACCGTTTCGAACTCCAATTCCTAAAGTGGGACTTCTCCTGAGACGCTGTAGCGGCACAGGGCTACATCTTGCGATGACGGGGGAACCACGTGGTTTTTCTCGAGGTGTAGCAGGATTCTCGAATTACGACGGGGAATTCAGGATGCCTCTTGTGTAGGCCCAGGGAAGTCCAATCTTCCATTCGAGTTGCGAAGGAAAGCTGGGGATTTCTCTCGAGTGACTGCAGGGCCAATAGACCTCATCTAGGCTTGTGTCCAGAAGCCAGTGTTCCTCTCCAGGGGCGACAGGGATCTCGGGGTTGCATTCCAGACACACCCGGGGAGACAGGCCTCCATCTCGAGTGGAAGCAAAGAACCCCGCTCTGCTCTCGAGTCGCGACGGGTATCTCTTGGAGCTCACTGGGTGGACTAAAGCGAGTCAAGCCTCCTGAGGCGTTTGGAGAGAGGTCGCGAGATTGGTCTCTAGGCCATGCAGGAGACGAAGGCCCTCATCTCGCGATGCCGGGGGAGTCTTGGGGTTGTTCTCGAGCGGCGGCCCCAGTGTGCGCTTTCTCACGAGGTACGACGGCGAGGTCAGTGAGCCTCTCGTGGGGCGCCAGGGAAGTCGGGTCTCCATGCGAGTGGCGAGGGCGAGCGCGTCATTGCTCTCGAGCCATGGTAGGGTGCCGGGGACCAGCCCCGGCTGATCCAGGGTATTCGAAGGAGAGACGGCGTAGGCGAAGATCAGGAAACCACTGCTTAATTAAATGTTAATTAAGGATATAAAGAGTAATAGAATGAGGATAGCTCAGTGAGGAAATTCAGTGGAGAAAAGAGGCTGAATAATTCAGCCAGAAGGTAAGAGAAAGAACGACATGGTGAGACCAAGTTTCGGTGAACAAGGCCCGCACTTTATTTTTCAAAGTAGTTTTTATACCTTAAGTTATGCATAGAGGATAATGGGGGAAGGGGTCGAGTCTTGCAGCAAACCAGGCTTTCTTCCTGCAAACTTATCATATGCAAAAGCTTAGGTGATTTGCATCATCTTCTGGCCCGGAGGCCTGTTAACATTTTAAGACCTTTTCTTCAGAAAACTTATTTTTCTCTAAAGGTGGTTGGTCAGGAGCCACCCTCCAAAAAAGCATTAGATAAAGTTGCATTCCTACAGAGCAAAGGTGTGGTGGGCTATAACAAGAAAAAGAATTAACTCAAGGGTCCCAGGTTACAAACATTAAAGCTACTACTTACACCAATTATATTAATCAATACACTGCCAGGGACACAGCAGGTAAGGGATATGGAAACTTAGCAGCAAACAATGGCCCAACAAGTGAAAAAACCATTCACCAATACAATTTCTAATCAATCTTGTAACTACTCAAAAGAATCTGTGTTTAGACAGTTTAGAACATCTCCTGCCTCTCACAGTTGGGAGGCTCTGAACGATCCCATGTGGCCGGAAAAACCTATTCAGGCAGGCTAGAGGATTTCCAAAGGAGTTTGTAGGTTAAACACTGTCACACCCAGGAATTATTAACTGGAACTGTAAGCTAACTCTTTTTTCAGAGAGAGGTAGTGGGGGAGAGCCCCCCGTAAAGTCAGAGGTTTAGGTGAAAGCACAAGCAGAAAGTAGGCAGACTCTGGTTTTGGGGGTATATGCTCGAGAATTTCCAGGGGGACTCCTGAAGCTCGATCCCGCCTTTGCGTATGCCGAGCCTCCTTCCTCATGACCTTTGTCATGGGCGGAGTTCCTCACTGGCTCCCAGCAGTGATAGAATTCCAGTGGAGCTATTCCAGATCCTGAAAGAGGATGCTGTGGAAAGTGCTGCACTCAATATGCAATATGCAATATGCACTCAATATGCAATATGCCGGCTCACGGCAGTAGGGGAATCTGGCCTCGAGACGTGTTGAAGAAGGTCTCTCGAGGTCTTTCTCGGGTTGAGGCAGGACACCCTGGGGTCCCTCGACTTGTGCAGGTGACCTCAGGGGGCTTCTCATGGTGGCTCTGAGAAGTCAGGGAAACTGGAGGTGGGAGGGGCCTCTCGGCACTCCACTGGGTTTGGTGCATTGGAAGAGGGCCTCATCTCCAGTTGAGGCAGGAACCTCAGGGTTCCTCTGACTTCAGACTCCGATCGCAAGGTCCCTGCAGACTTGGGACAGGAGAGTCAGGCCTCGTCTTGGGTTGAGGCATGGAACTCCGCTTGCCTCTCGAGGTGTTCCCGGGGAGACAGGCCACTTGTCGAGCGGTATTTGGAACCTGGGGGTCTTTTCCCGACGATGCACGGGCGAGTCACTGCCCCTTCGTGTTGACTTCATTCACAGGGTGGAGTTCGAAGAGGTGTCCGGGCATCGGGTTCTTATCAAGAGGGGACCGGGAAATCGGGGGTCCTTCGGAATGTGGAACCACCCACGAGGCCACGTCTGGAATGTCGTCGTGAGACCGGCCTCATCCTGAGGTGCGACCGGAAGGTCGGGAACCCCTTCCAGACAAAGCAGGGGAGTCGACCCTCCTGTCCAGATCAGGAGGGTAGAAGAGGCTCCGAGGAAGTGTTGCCGGAAAACTTCGGTGTTCCTCTCGAGGGAGACCGGGATGTCGGGGCACTTTGTGGGTCGCATCAAGGGTGACAAGTACCGTTTCGACCTCCAATTCCTAAAGTGGGACTTCTCCTGAGACGCTGTAGCGGCACAGGGCTACATCTTGCGATGACGGGGGAACCACGTGGTTTTTCTCGAGGTGTAGCAGGATTCTCGAATTACGACGGGGAATTCAGGATGCCTCTTGTGTAGGCCCAGGGAAGTCCAATCTTCCATTCGAGTTGCGAAGGAAAGCTGGGGATTTCTCTCGAGTGACTGCAGGGCCAATAGACCTCATCTAGGCTTGTGTCCAGAAGCCAGTGTTCCTCTCCAGGGGCGACAGGGATCTCGGGGTTGCATTCCAGACACACCCGGGGAGACAGGCCTCCATCTCGAGTGGAAGCAAAGAACCCCGCTCTGCTCTCGAGTCGCGACGGGTATCTCTTGGAGCTCACTGGGTGGACTAAAGCGAGTCAAGCCTCCTGAGGCGTTTGGAGAGAGGTCGCGAGATTGGTCTCTAGGCCATGCAGGAGACGAAGGCCCTCATCTCGCGATGCCGGGGGAGTCTTGGGGTTGTTCTCGAGCGGCGGCCCCAGTGTGCGCTTTCTCACGAGGTACGACGGCGAGGTCAGTGAGCCTCTCGTGGGGCGCCAGGGAAGTCGGGTCTCCATGCGAGTGGCGAGGGCGAGCGCGTCATTGCTCTCGAGCCATGGTAGGGTGCCGGGGACCAGCCCCGGCTGATCCAGGGTATTCGAAGGAGAGACGGCGTAGGCGAAGATCAGGAAACCACTGCTTAATTAAATGTTAATTAAGGATATAAAGAGTAATAGAATGAGGATAGCTCAGTGAGGAAATTCAGTGGAGAAAAGAGGCTGAATAATTCAGCCAGAAGGTAAGAGAAAGAACGACATGGTGAGACCAAGTTTCGGTGAACAAGGCCCGCACTTTATTTTTCAAAGTAGTTTTTATACCTTAAGTTATGCATAGAGGATAATGGGGGAAGGGGTCGAGTCTTGCAGCAAACCAGGCTTTCTTCCTGCAAACTTATCATATGCAAAAGCTTAGGTGATTTGCATCATCTT
>NW_027223751.1:0-68586 GCF_029378745.1 Bos indicus | reverse complement strand
AAAGACCTCGAGAGACCTTCTTCAACACGTCTCGAGGCCAGATTCCCCTACTGCCGTGAGCCGGCATATTGCATATTGAGTGCATATTGCATATTGCATATTGAGTGCAGCACTTTCCACAGCATCATCTTTCAGGATCTGGAATAGCTCCACTGGAATTCTATCACTGCTGGGAGCCAGTGAGGAACTCCGCCCATGACAAAGGTCATGAGGAAGGAGGCTCGGCATACGCAAAGGCGGGATCGAGCTTCAGGAGTCCCCCTGGAAATTCTCGAGCATATACCCCCAAAACCAGAGTCTGCCTACTTTCTGCTTGTGCTTTCACCTAAACCTCTGACTTTACGGGGGGCTCTCCCCCACTACCTCTCTCTGAAAAAAGAGTTAGCTTACAGTTCCAGTTAATAATTCCTGGGTGTGACAGTGTTTAACCTACAAACTCCTTTGGAAATCCTCTAGCCTGCCTGAATAGGTTTTTCCGGCCACATGGGATTGTTCAGAGCCTCCCAACTGTGAGAGGCAGGAGATGTTCTAAACTGTCTAAACACAGATTCTTTTGAGTAGTTACAAGATTGATTAGAAATTGTATTGGTGAATGGTTTTTCACTTGTTGGGCCATTGTTTGCTGCTAAGTTTCCATATCCCTTACCTGCTGTGTCCCTGGCAGTGTATTGATTAATATAATTGGTGTAAGTAGTAGCTTTAATGTTTGTAACCTGGGACCCTTGAGTTAATTCTTTTTCTTGTTATAGCCCACCACACCTTTGCTCTGTAGGAATGCAACTTTATCTAATGCTTTTTTGGAGGGTGGCTCCTGACCAACCACCTTTAGAGAAAAATAAGTTTTCTGAAGAAAAGGTCTTAAAATGTTAACAGGCCTCCGGGCCAGAAGATGATGCAAATCACCTAAGCTTTTGCATATGATAAGTTTGCAGGAAGAAAGCCTGGTTTGCTGCAAGACTCGACCCCTTCCCCCATTATCCTCTATGCATAACTTAAGGTATAAAAACTACTTTGAAAAATAAAGTGCGGGCCTTGTTCACCGAAACTTGGTCTCACCATGTCGTTCTTTCTCTTACCTTCTGGCTGAATTATTCAGCCTCTTTTCTCCACTGAATTTCCTCACTGAGCTATCCTCATTCTATTACTCTTTATATCCTTAATTAACATTTAATTAAGCAGTGGTTTCCTGATCTTCGCCTACGCCGTCTCTCCTTCGAATACCCTGGATCAGCCGGGGCTGGTCCCCGGCACCCTACCATGGCTCGAGAGCAATGAGGCGCTCGCCCTCGCCACTCGCATGGAGACCCGACTTCCCTGGCGCCCCACGAGAGGCTCACTGACCTCGCCGTCGTACCTCGTGAGAAAGCGCACACTGGGGCCGCCGCTCGAGAACAACCCCAAGACTCCCCCGTCATCGCGAGATGAGGGCCTTCGTCTCCTGCATGGCCTAGAGACCAATCTCGCGACCTCTCTCCAAACGCCTCAGGAGGCTTGACTCCCTTTAGTCCACCCAGTGAGCTCCAAGAGATACCCGTCGCGACTCGAGAGCAGAGCGGGGTTCTTTGCTTCCACTCGAGATGGATGCCTGTCTCCCCGGGTGTGTCTGGAATGCAACCCCGAGATCCCTGTCGCCCCTGGAGAGGAACACTGGCTTCTGGACACAAGCCTAGATGAGGTCTATTGGCCCTGCAGTCACTCGAGAGCAATCCCCAGCTTTCCTTCGCAACTCGAATGGAAGATTGGACTTCCCTGGGCCAACACAAGAGGCATCCTGAATTCCCCGTCGTAATTCGAGAATCCTGCTACACCTCGAGAAAAACCACGTGGTTCCCCCGTCATCGCAAGATGTAGCCCTGTGCCGCTACAGCGTCTCAGGAGAAGTCCCACTTTAGGAATTGGAGGTCGAAACGGTACTTGTCACCCTTGATGCGACCCACAAAGTGCCCCGACATCCCGGTCTCCCTCGAGAGGAACACCGAAGTTTTCCGGCAACACTTCCTCGGAGCCTCTTCTACCCTCCTGATCTGGACAGGAGGGTCGACTCCCCTGCTTTGTCTGGAAGGGGTTCCCGACCTTCCGGTCGCACCTCAGGATGAGGCCGGTCTCACGACGACATTCCAGACGTGGCCTCGTGGGTGGTTCCACATTCCGAAGGACCCCGATTTCCCGGTCCCCTCTTGATAAGAACCCGATGCCCGGACACCTCTTCGAACTCCACCCTGTGAATGAAGTCAACACGAAGGGGCAGTGACTCGCCCGTGCATCGTCGGGAAAAGACCCCCAGGTTCCAAATACCGCTCGACAAGTGGCCTGTCTCCCCGGGAACACCTCGAGAGGCAAGCGGAGTTCCATGCCTCAACCCAAGACGAGGCCTGACTCTCCTGTCCCAAGTCTGCAGGGACCTTGCGATCGGAGTCTGAAGTCAGAGGAACCCTGAGGTTCCTGCCTCAACTGGAGATGAGGCCCTCTTCCAATGCACCAAACCCAGTGGAGTGCCGAGAGGCCCCTCCCACCTCCAGTTTCCCTGACTTCTCAGAGCCACCATGAGAAGCCCCCTGAGGTCACCTGCACAAGTCGAGGGACCCCAGGGTGTCCTGCCTCAACCCGAGAAAGACCTCGAGAGACCTTCTTCAACACGTCTCGAGGCCAGATTCCCCTACTATGACTTGAGAGTAAAGACGCGCTCCCCCTCGCCATTCGCATGGAGACCCGACTTCCTTGCCGCCCCACGAGAGGCTCACTGACCTCGCCGTCGTACCTCGCGAGAAACCGCACACTGGGGCCGCCGCTCGAGAACAACCCCGAGCCTCCCCCGTCATCGCGACTTGAGGGCCTTCGTCTCCTGTATGGCCTAGAGACCAGTCTCTCGACCTCTCTCCAAACGCCTCAGGAGGCTTGACTCCCTTTAGTCCACCCAGTGAGCTCCAAGAGATACCCGTCGCGACTCGAGAGCAGAGCGGGGTTCTTTGCTTCCACTCGAGATGGATGCCTGTCTCCCCGGGTGCGTCTGGAATGCAACCCCGAGATCCCTTTCGCCCCTGGAGAGGAACACTGGCTTCTGGACACAAGCCTAGATGAGGTCTATTGGCCCTGCAGTCACTCGAGAGCAATCCCCAGCTTTCCTTCGCAACTCGAATGGAAGATTGGACTTCCCTGGGCCAACACAAGAGGCATCCTGAATTCCCCGTCGTAATTCGAGAATCCTGCTACACCTCGAGAAAAACCACGTGGTTCCCCCGTCATCGCAAGATGTAGCCCTGTGCCGCTACAGCGTCTCAGGAGAAGTCCCACTTTAGGAATTGGAGTTCGAAACGGTACTTGTCACCCTTGATGCGACCCACAAAGTGCCCCGACATCCCGGTCTCCCTCGAGAGGAACACCGAAGTTTTCCGGCAACACTTCCTCTGAGCCTCTTCTACCCTCCTGATCTGGACAGGAGGGTCGACTCCCCTGCTTTGTCTGGAAGGGGTTCCCGACCTTCCGGTCGCACCTCAGGATGAGGCCGGTCTCACGACGACATTCCAGACGTGGCCTCGTGGGTGGTTCCACATTCCGAAGGACCCCGATTTCCCGGTCCCCTCTTGATAAGAACCCGATGCCCGGACACCTCTTCGAACTCCACCCTGTGAATGAAGTCAACACGAAGGGGCAGTGACTCGCCCGTGCATCGTCGGGAAAAGACCCCCAGGTTCCAAATACCGCTCGACAAGTGGCCTGTCTCCCCGGGAACACCTCGAGAGGCAAGCGGAGTTCCATGCCTCAACCCAAGACGAGGCCTGACTCTCCTGTCCCAAGTCTGCAGGGACCTTGCGATCGGAGTCTGAAGTCAGAGGAACCCTGAGGTTCCTGCCTCAACTGGAGATGAGGCCCTCTTCCAATGCACCAAACCCAGTGGAGTGCCGAGAGGCCCCTCCCACCTCCAGTTTCCCTGACTTCTCAGAGCCACCATGAGAAGCCCCCTGAGGTCACCTGCACAAGTCGAGGGACCCCAGGGTGTCCTGCCTCAACCCGAGAAAGACCTCGAGAGACCTTCTTCAACACGTCTCGAGGCCAGATTCCCCTACTATGACTTGAGAGTAAAGACGCGCTCCCCCTCGCCATTCGCATGGAGACCCGACTTCCTTGCCGCCCCACGAGAGGCTCACTGACCTCGCCGTCGTACCTCGCGAGAAACCGCACACTGGGGCCGCCGCTCGAGAACAACCCCGAGCCTCCCCCGTCATCGCGACTTGAGGGCCTTCGTCTCCTGTATGGCCTAGAGACCAGTCTCTCGACCTCTCTCCAAACGCCTCAGGAGGCTTGACTCCCTTTAGTCCACCCAGTGAGCTCCAAGAGATACCCGTCGCGACTCGAGAGCAGAGCGGGGTTCTTTGCTTCCACTCGAGATGGATGCCTGTCTCCCCGGGTGCGTCTGGAATGCAACCCCGAGATCCCTTTCGCCCCTGGAGAGGAACATTGGCTTCTGGACACAAGCCTAGATGAGGTCTATTGGCCCTGCAGTCACTCGAGAGCAATCCCCAGCTTTCCTTCGCAACTCGAATGGAAGATTGGACTTCCCTGGGCCAACACAAGAGGCATCCTGAATTCCCCGTCGTAACTCGAGAATCCCGCTGCAACTCGAGAAAATCCACGTGGTTCCCCCGTCATCGCAAGATGAAGCCCTTTCCCGCTACAGTGTCTCAGGAGAAGTCCCACGTTAGGTATTGGAGGTCGAAACGGTACTTGGCACCCTTGATGCGACCCACAAAGTGCCCCGACATCCCGGTCTCCCTCAAGAGGAACACCGAGGTTTTCCCGCACCACTTCCTCTGAGCCCCTTCTACCCTCCTGATCTGGACAGGAGGGTCGACTCCCCTGCTTTGTCTGGAAGGGGTTCCCGACCTTCCGGTCGCACCTCAGGATGAGGCCGGTCTCACGACGACATTCCAGACGTGGCCTCGTGGGTGGTTCCACATTCCGAAGGACCCCGATTTCCCGGTCCCCTCTTGATAAGAACCCGATGCCCGGACACCTCTTCGAACTCCACCCTGTGAATGAAGTCAACACGAAGGGGCAGTGACTCGCCCGTGCATCGTCGGGAAAAGACCCCCAGGTTCCAAATACCGCTCGACAAGTGGCCTGTCTCCCCGGGAACACCTCGAGAGGCAAGCGGAGTTCCATGCCTCAACCCAAGACGAGGCCTGACTCTCCTGTCCCAAGTCTGCAGGGACCTTGCGATCGGAGTCTGAAGTCAGAGGAACCCTGAGGTTCCTGCCTCAACTGGAGATGAGGCCCTCTTCCAATGCACCAAACCCAGTGGAGTGCCGAGAGGCCCCTCCCACCTCCAGTTTCCCTGACTTCTCAGAGCCACCATGAGAAGCCCCCTGAGGTCACCTGCACAAGTCGAGGGACCCCAGGGTGTCCTGCCTCAACCCGAGAAAGACCTCGAGAGACCTTCTTCAACACGTCTCGAGGCCAGATTCCCCTACTGCCGTGAGCCGGCATATTGCATATTGAGTGCATATTGCATATTGCATATTGAGTGCAGCACTTTCCACAGCATCATCTTTCAGGATCTGGAATAGCTCCACTGGAATTCTATCACTGCTGGGAGCCAGTGAGGAACTCCGCCCATGACAAAGGTCATGAGGAAGGAGGCTCGGCATACGCAAAGGCGGGATCGAGCTTCAGGAGTCCCCCTGGAAATTCTCGAGCATATACCCCCAAAACCAGAGTCTGCCTACTTTCTGCTTGTGCTTTCACCTAAACCTCTGACTTTACGGGGGGCTCTCCCCCACTACCTCTCTCTGAAAAAAGAGTTAGCTTACAGTTCCAGTTAATAATTCCTGGGTGTGACAGTGTTTAACCTACAAACTCCTTTGGAAATCCTCTAGCCTGCCTGAATAGGTTTTTCCGGCCACATGGGATTGTTCAGAGCCTCCCAACTGTGAGAGGCAGGAGATGTTCTAAACTGTCTAAACACAGATTCTTTTGAGTAGTTACAAGATTGATTAGAAATTGTATTGGTGAATGGTTTTTCACTTGTTGGGCCATTGTTTGCTGCTAAGTTTCCATATCCCTTACCTGCTGTGTCCCTGGCAGTGTATTGATTAATATAATTGGTGTAAGTAGTAGCTTTAATGTTTGTAACCTGGGACCCTTGAGTTAATTCTTTTTCTTGTTATAGCCCACCACACCTTTGCTCTGTAGGAATGCAACTTTATCTAATGCTTTTTTGGAGGGTGGCTCCTGACCAACCACCTTTAGAGAAAAATAAGTTTTCTGAAGAAAAGGTCTTAAAATGTTAACAGGCCTCCGGGCCAGAAGATGATGCAAATCACCTAAGCTTTTGCATATGATAAGTTTGCAGGAAGAAAGCCTGGTTTGCTGCAAGACTCGACCCCTTCCCCCATTATCCTCTATGCATAACTTAAGGTATAAAAACTACTTTGAAAAATAAAGTGCGGGCCTTGTTCACCGAAACTTGGTCTCACCATGTCGTTCTTTCTCTTACCTTCTGGCTGAATTATTCAGCCTCTTTTCTCCACTGAATTTCCTCACTGAGCTATCCTCATTCTATTACTCTTTATATCCTTAATTAACATTTAATTAAGCAGTGGTTTCCTGATCTTCGCCTACGCCGTCTCTCCTTCGAATACCCTGGATCAGCCGGGGCTGGTCCCCGGCACCCTACCATGGCTCGAGAGCAATGACGCGCTCGCCCTCGCCACTCGCATGGAGACCCGACTTCCCTGGCGCCCCACGAGAGGCTCACTGACCTCGCCGTCGTACCTCGTGAGAAAGCGCACACTGGGGCCGCCGCTCGAGAACAACCCCAAGACTCCCCCGTCATCGCGAGATGAGGGCCTTCGTCTCCTGCATGGCCTAGAGACCAATCTCGCGACCTCTCTCCAAACGCCTCAGGAGGCTTGACTCCCTTTAGTCCACCCAGTGAGCTCCAAGAGATACCCGTCGCGACTCGAGAGCAGAGCGGGGTTCTTTGCTTCCACTCGAGATGGATGCCTGTCTCCCCGGGTGTGTCTGGAATGCAACCCCGAGATCCCTGTCGCCCCTGGAGAGGAACACTGGCTTCTGGACACAAGCCTAGATGAGGTCTATTGGCCCTGCAGTCACTCGAGAGCAATCCCCAGCTTTCCTTCGCAACTCGAATGGAAGATTGGACTTCCCTGGGCCTACACAAGAGGCATCCTGAATTCCCCGTCGTAATTCGAGAATCCTGCTACACCTCGAGAAAAACCACGTGGTTCCCCCGTCATCGCAAGATGTAGCCCTGTGCCGCTACAGCGTCTCAGGAGAAGTCCCACTTTAGGAATTGGAGTTCGAAACGGTACTTGTCACCCTTGATGCGACCCACAAAGTGCCCCGACATCCCGGTCTCCCTCGAGAGGAACACCGAAGTTTTCCGGCAACACTTCCTCGGAGCCTCTTCTACCCTCCTGATCTGGACAGGAGGGTCGACTCCCCTGCTTTGTCTGGAAGGGGTTCCCGACCTTCCGGTCGCACCTCAGGATGAGGCCGGTCTCACGACGACATTCCAGACGTGGCCTCGTGGGTGGTTCCACATTCCGAAGGACCCCGATTTCCCGGTCCCCTCTTGATAAGAACCCGATGCCCGGACACCTCTTCGAACTCCACCCTGTGAATGAAGTCAACACGAAGGGGCAGTGACTCGCCCGTGCATCGTCGGGAAAAGACCCCCAGGTTCCAAATACCGCTCGACAAGTGGCCTGTCTCCCCGGGAACACCTCGAGAGGCAAGCGGAGTTCCATGCCTCAACCCAAGACGAGGCCTGACTCTCCTGTCCCAAGTCTGCAGGGACCTTGCGATCGGAGTCTGAAGTCAGAGGAACCCTGAGGTTCCTGCCTCAACTGGAGATGAGGCCCTCTTCCAATGCACCAAACCCAGTGGAGTGCCGAGAGGCCCCTCCCACCTCCAGTTTCCCTGACTTCTCAGAGCCACCATGAGAAGCCCCCTGAGGTCACCTGCACAAGTCGAGGGACCCCAGGGTGTCCTGCCTCAACCCGAGAAAGACCTCGAGAGACCTTCTTCAACACGTCTCGAGGCCAGATTCCCCTACTATGACTTGAGAGTAAAGACGCGCTCCCCCTCGCCATTCGCATGGAGACCCGACTTCCTTGCCGCCCCACGAGAGGCTCACTGACCTCGCCGTCGTACCTCGCGAGAAACCGCACACTGGGGCCGCCGCTCGAGAACAACCCCGAGCCTCCCCCGTCATCGCGACTTGAGGGCCTTCGTCTCCTGTATGGCCTAGAGACCAGTCTCTCGACCTCTCTCCAAACGCCTCAGGAGGCTTGACTCCCTTTAGTCCACCCAGTGAGCTCCAAGAGATACCCGTCGCGACTCGAGAGCAGAGCGGGGTTCTTTGCTTCCACTCGAGATGGATGCCTGTCTCCCCGGGTGCGTCTGGAATGCAACCCCGAGATCCCTTTCGCCCCTGGAGAGGAACATTGGCTTCTGGACACAAGCCTAGATGAGGTCTATTGGCCCTGCAGTCACTCGAGAGCAATCCCCAGCTTTCCTTCGCAACTCGAATGGAAGATTGGACTTCCCTGGGCCAACACAAGAGGCATCCTGAATTCCCCGTCGTAACTCGAGAATCCCGCTGCAACTCGAGAAAATCCACGTGGTTCCCCCGTCATCGCAAGATGAAGCCCTTTCCCGCTACAGTGTCTCAGGAGAAGTCCCACGTTAGGTATTGGAGGTCGAAACGGTACTTGGCACCCTTGATGCGACCCACAAAGTGCCCCGACATCCCGGTCTCCCTCAAGAGGAACACCGAGGTTTTCCCGCACCACTTCCTCTGAGCCCCTTCTACCCTCCTGATCTGGACAGGAGGGTCGACTCCCCTGCTTTGTCTGGAAGGGGTTCCCGACCTTCCGGTCGCACCTCAGGATGAGGCCGGTCTCACGACGACATTCCAGACGTGGCCTCGTGGGTGGTTCCACATTCCGAAGGACCCCGATTTCCCGGTCCCCTCTTGATAAGAACCCGATGCCCGGACACCTCTTCGAACTCCACCCTGTGAATGAAGTCAACACGAAGGGGCAGTGACTCGCCCGTGCATCGTCGGGAAAAGACCCCCAGGTTCCAAATACCGCTCGACAAGTGGCCTGTCTCCCCGGGAACACCTCGAGAGGCAAGCGGAGTTCCATGCCTCAACCCAAGACGAGGCCTGACTCTCCTGTCCCAAGTCTGCAGGGACCTTGCGATCGGAGTCTGAAGTCAGAGGAACCCTGAGGTTCCTGCCTCAACTGGAGATGAGGCCCTCTTCCAATGCACCAAACCCAGTGGAGTGCCGAGAGGCCCCTCCCACCTCCAGTTTCCCTGACTTCTCAGAGCCACCATGAGAAGCCCCCTGAGGTCACCTGCACAAGTCGAGGGACCCCAGGGTGTCCTGCCTCAACCCGAGAAAGACCTCGAGAGACCTTCTTCAACACGTCTCGAGGCCAGATTCCCCTACTGCCGTGAGCCGGCATATTGCATATTGAGTGCATATTGCATATTGCATATTGAGTGCAGCACTTTCCACAGCATCATCTTTCAGGATCTGGAATAGCTCCACTGGAATTCTATCACTGCTGGGAGCCAGTGAGGAACTCCGCCCATGACAAAGGTCATGAGGAAGGAGGCTCGGCATACGCAAAGGCGGGATCGAGCTTCAGGAGTCCCCCTGGAAATTCTCGAGCATATACCCCCAAAACCAGAGTCTGCCTACTTTCTGCTTGTGCTTTCACCTAAACCTCTGACTTTACGGGGGGCTCTCCCCCACTACCTCTCTCTGAAAAAAGAGTTAGCTTACAGTTCCAGTTAATAATTCCTGGGTGTGACAGTGTTTAACCTACAAACTCCTTTGGAAATCCTCTAGCCTGCCTGAATAGGTTTTTCCGGCCACATGGGATTGTTCAGAGCCTCCCAACTGTGAGAGGCAGGAGATGTTCTAAACTGTCTAAACACAGATTCTTTTGAGTAGTTACAAGATTGATTAGAAATTGTATTGGTGAATGGTTTTTCACTTGTTGGGCCATTGTTTGCTGCTAAGTTTCCATATCCCTTACCTGCTGTGTCCCTGGCAGTGTATTGATTAATATAATTGGTGTAAGTAGTAGCTTTAATGTTTGTAACCTGGGACCCTTGAGTTAATTCTTTTTCTTGTTATAGCCCACCACACCTTTGCTCTGTAGGAATGCAACTTTATCTAATGCTTTTTTGGAGGGTGGCTCCTGACCAACCACCTTTAGAGAAAAATAAGTTTTCTGAAGAAAAGGTCTTAAAATGTTAACAGGCCTCCGGGCCAGAAGATGATGCAAATCACCTAAGCTTTTGCATATGATAAGTTTGCAGGAAGAAAGCCTGGTTTGCTGCAAGACTCGACCCCTTCCCCCATTATCCTCTATGCATAACTTAAGGTATAAAAACTACTTTGAAAAATAAAGTGCGGGCCTTGTTCACCGAAACTTGGTCTCACCATGTCGTTCTTTCTCTTACCTTCTGGCTGAATTATTCAGCCTCTTTTCTCCACTGAATTTCCTCACTGAGCTATCCTCATTCTATTACTCTTTATATCCTTAATTAACATTTAATTAAGCAGTGGTTTCCTGATCTTCGCCTACGCCGTCTCTCCTTCGAATACCCTGGATCAGCCGGGGCTGGTCCCCGGCACCCTACCATGGCTCGAGAGCAATGACGCGCTCGCCCTCGCCACTCGCATGGAGACCCGACTTCCCTGGCGCCCCACGAGAGGCTCACTGACCTCGCCGTCGTACCTCGTGAGAAAGCGCACACTGGGGCCGCCGCTCGAGAACAACCCCAAGACTCCCCCGTCATCGCGAGATGAGGGCCTTCGTCTCCTGCATGGCCTAGAGACCAATCTCGCGACCTCTCTCCAAACGCCTCAGGAGGCTTGACTCGCTTTAGTCCACCCAGTGAGCTCCAAGAGATACCCGTCGCGACTCGAGAGCAGAGCGGGGTTCTTTGCTTCCACTCGAGATGGATGCCTGTCTCCCCGGGTGTGTCTGGAATGCAACCCCGAGATCCCTGTCGCCCCTGGAGAGGAACACTGGCTTCTGGACACAAGCCTAGATGAGGTCTATTGGCCCTGCAGTCACTCGAGAGCAATCCCCAGCTTTCCTTCGCAACTCGAATGGAAGATTGGACTTCCCTGGGCCAACACAAGAGGCATCCTGAATTCCCCGTCGTAATTCGAGAATCCTGCTACACCTCGAGAAAAACCACGTGGTTCCCCCGTCATCGCAAGATGTAGCCCTGTGCCGCTACAGCGTCTCAGGAGAAGTCCCACTTTAGGAATTGGAGTTCGAAACGGTACTTGTCACCCTTGATGCGACCCACAAAGTGCCCCGACATCCCGGTCTCCCTCAAGAGGAACACCGAAGTTTTCCGGCAACACTTCCTCTGAGCCTCTTCTACCCTCCTGATCTGGACAGGAGGGTCGACTCCCCTGCTTTGTCTGGAAGGGGTTCCCGACCTTCCGGTCGCACCTCAGGATGAGGCCGGTCTCACGACGACATTCCAGACGTGGCCTCGTGGGTGGTTCCACATTCCGAAGGACCCCGATTTCCCGGTCCCCTCTTGATAAGAACCCGATGCCCGGACACCTCTTCGAACTCCACCCTGTGAATGAAGTCAACACGAAGGGGCAGTGACTCGCCCGTGCATCGTCGGGAAAAGACCCCCAGGTTCCAAATACCGCTCGACAAGTGGCCTGTCTCCCCGGGAACACCTCGAGAGGCAAGCGGAGTTCCATGCCTCAACCCAAGACGAGGCCTGACTCTCCTGTCCCAAGTCTGCAGGGACCTTGCGATCGGAGTCTGAAGTCAGAGGAACCCTGAGGTTCCTGCCTCAACTGGAGATGAGGCCCTCTTCCAATGCACCAAACCCAGTGGAGTGCCGAGAGGCCCCTCCCACCTCCAGTTTCCCTGACTTCTCAGAGCCACCATGAGAAGCCCCCTGAGGTCACCTGCACAAGTCGAGGGACCCCAGGGTGTCCTGCCTCAACCCGAGAAAGACCTCGAGAGACCTTCTTCAACACGTCTCGAGGCCAGATTCCCCTACTGCCGTGAGCCGGCATATTGCATATTGAGTGCATATTGCATATTGCATATTGAGTGCAGCACTTTCCACAGCATCATCTTTCAGGATCTGGAATAGCTCCACTGGAATTCTATCACTGCTGGGAGCCAGTGAGGAACTCCGCCCATGACAAAGGTCATGAGGAAGGAGGCTCGGCATACGCAAAGGCGGGATCGAGCTTCAGGAGTCCCCCTGGAAATTCTCGAGCATATACCCCCAAAACCAGAGTCTGCCTACTTTCTGCTTGTGCTTTCACCTAAACCTCTGACTTTACGGGGGGCTCTCCCCCACTACCTCTCTCTGAAAAAAGAGTTAGCTTACAGTTCCAGTTAATAATTCCTGGGTGTGACAGTGTTTAACCTACAAACTCCTTTGGAAATCCTCTAGCCTGCCTGAATAGGTTTTTCCGGCCACATGGGATTGTTCAGAGCCTCCCAACTGTGAGAGGCAGGAGATGTTCTAAACTGTCTAAACACAGATTCTTTTGAGTAGTTACAAGATTGATTAGAAATTGTATTGGTGAATGGTTTTTCACTTGTTGGGCCATTGTTTGCTGCTAAGTTTCCATATCCCTTACCTGCTGTGTCCCTGGCAGTGTATTGATTAATATAATTGGTGTAAGTAGTAGCTTTAATGTTTGTAACCTGGGACCCTTGAGTTAATTCTTTTTCTTGTTATAGCCCACCACACCTTTGCTCTGTAGGAATGCAACTTTATCTAATGCTTTTTTGGAGGGTGGCTCCTGACCAACCACCTTTAGAGAAAAATAAGTTTTCTGAAGAAAAGGTCTTAAAATGTTAACAGGCCTCCGGGCCAGAAGATGATGCAAATCACCTAAGCTTTTGCATATGATAAGTTTGCAGGAAGAAAGCCTGGTTTGCTGCAAGACTCGACCCCTTCCCCCATTATCCTCTATGCATAACTTAAGGTATAAAAACTACTTTGAAAAATAAAGTGCGGGCCTTGTTCACCGAAACTTGGTCTCACCATGTCGTTCTTTCTCTTACCTTCTGGCTGAATTATTCAGCCTCTTTTCTCCACTGAATTTCCTCACTGAGCTATCCTCATTCTATTACTCTTTATATCCTTAATTAACATTTAATTAAGCAGTGGTTTCCTGATCTTCGCCTACGCCGTCTCTCCTTCGAATACCCTGGATCAGCCGGGGCTGGTCCCCGGCACCCTACCATGGCTCGAGAGCAATGAGGCGCTCGCCCTCGCCACTCGCATGGAGACCCGACTTCCCTGGCGCCCCACGAGAGGCTCACTGACCTCGCCGTCGTACCTCGTGAGAAAGCGCACACTGGGGCCGCCGCTCGAGAACAACCCCAAGACTCCCCCGTCATCGCGAGATGAGGGCCTTCGTCTCCTGCATGGCCTAGAGACCAATCTCGCGACCTCTCTCCAAACGCCTCAGGAGGCTTGACTCGCTTTAGTCCACCCAGTGAGCTCCAAGAGATACCCGTCGCGACTCGAGAGCAGAGCGGGGTTCTTTGCTTCCACTCGAGATGGAGGCCTGTCTCCCCGGGTGTGTCTGGAATGCAACCCCGAGATCCCTGTCGCCCCTGGAGAGGAACACTGGCTTCTGGACACAAGCCTAGATGAGGTCTATTGGCCCTGCAGTCACTCGAGAGCAATCCCCAGCTTTCCTTCGCAACTCGAATGGAAGATTGGACTTCCCTGGGCCAACACAAGAGGCATCCTGAATTCCCCGTCGTAACTCGAGAATCCCGCTGCAACTCGAGAAAATCCACGTGGTTCCCCCGTCATCGCAAGATGAAGCCCTTTCCCGCTACAGTGTCTCAGGAGAAGTCCCACGTTAGGTATTGGAGGTCGAAACGGTACTTGTCACCCTTGATGCGACCCACAAAGTGCCCCGACATCCCGGTCTCCCTCAAGAGGAACACCGAGTTTTCCCGCAACACTTCCTCTGAGCCCCTTCTACCCTCCTGATCTGGACAGGAGGGTCGACTCCCCTGCTTTGTCTGGAAGGGGTTCCCGACCTTCCGGTCGCACCTCAGGATGAGGCCGGTCTCACGACGACATTCCAGACGTGGCCTCGTGGGTGGTTCCACATTCCGAAGGACCCCGATTTCCCGGTCCCCTCTTGATAAGAACCCGATGCCCGGACACCTCTTCGAACTCCACCCTGTGAATGAAGTCAACACGAAGGGGCAGTGACTCGCCCGTGCATCGTCGGGAAAAGACCCCCAGGTTCCAAATACCGCTCGACAAGTGGCCTGTCTCCCCGGGAACACCTCGAGAGGCAAGCGGAGTTCCATGCCTCAACCCAAGACGAGGCCTGACTCTCCTGTCCCAAGTCTGCAGGGACCTTGCGATCGGAGTCTGAAGTCAGAGGAACCCTGAGGTTCCTGCCTCAACTGGAGATGAGGCCCTCTTCCAATGCACCAAACCCAGTGGAGTGCCGAGAGGCCCCTCCCACCTCCAGTTTCCCTGACTTCTCAGAGCCACCATGAGAAGCCCCCTGAGGTCACCTGCACAAGTCGAGGGACCCCAGGGTGTCCTGCCTCAACCCGAGAAAGACCTCGAGAGACCTTCTTCAACACGTCTCGAGGCCAGATTCCCCTACTGCCGTGAGCCGGCATATTGCATATTGAGTGCATATTGCATATTGCATATTGAGTGCAGCACTTTCCACAGCATCATCTTTCAGGATCTGGAATAGCTCCACTGGAATTCTATCACTGCTGGGAGCCAGTGAGGAACTCCGCCCATGACAAAGGTCATGAGGAAGGAGGCTCGGCATACGCAAAGGCGGGATCGAGCTTCAGGAGTCCCCCTGGAA
The DNA here is from genome assembly GCF_029378745.1 of Bos indicus. NCBI lineage: Eukaryota > Metazoa > Chordata > Mammalia > Artiodactyla > Bovidae > Bos > Bos indicus. The sequence continues at coordinate 53,672 of NW_027223751.1, read as the reverse complement.
ATTCTCGAGCATATACCCCCAAAACCAGAGTCTGCCTACTTTCTGCTTGTGCTTTCACCTAAACCTCTGACTTTACGGGGGGCTCTCCCCCACTACCTCTCTCTGAAAAAAGAGTTAGCTTACAGTTCCAGTTAATAATTCCTGGGTGTGACAGTGTTTAACCTACAAACTCCTTTGGAAATCCTCTAGCCTGCCTGAATAGGTTTTTCCGGCCACATGGGATTGTTCAGAGCCTCCCAACTGTGAGAGGCAGGAGATGTTCTAAACTGTCTAAACACAGATTCTTTTGAGTAGTTACAAGATTGATTAGAAATTGTATTGGTGAATGGTTTTTCACTTGTTGGGCCATTGTTTGCTGCTAAGTTTCCATATCCCTTACCTGCTGTGTCCCTGGCAGTGTATTGATTAATATAATTGGTGTAAGTAGTAGCTTTAATGTTTGTAACCTGGGACCCTTGAGTTAATTCTTTTTCTTGTTATAGCCCACCACACCTTTGCTCTGTAGGAATGCAACTTTATCTAATGCTTTTTTGGAGGGTGGCTCCTGACCAACCACCTTTAGAGAAAAATAAGTTTTCTGAAGAAAAGGTCTTAAAATGTTAACAGGCCTCCGGGCCAGAAGATGATGCAAATCACCTAAGCTTTTGCATATGATAAGTTTGCAGGAAGAAAGCCTGGTTTGCTGCAAGACTCGACCCCTTCCCCCATTATCCTCTATGCATAACTTAAGGTATAAAAACTACTTTGAAAAATAAAGTGCGGGCCTTGTTCACCGAAACTTGGTCTCACCATGTCGTTCTTTCTCTTACCTTCTGGCTGAATTATTCAGCCTCTTTTCTCCACTGAATTTCCTCACTGAGCTATCCTCATTCTATTACTCTTTATATCCTTAATTAACATTTAATTAAGCAGTGGTTTCCTGATCTTCGCCTACGCCGTCTCTCCTTCGAATACCCTGGATCAGCCGGGGCTGGTCCCCGGCACCCTACCATGGCTCGAGAGCAATGACGCGCTCGCCCTCGCCACTCGCATGGAGACCCGACTTCCCTGGCGCCCCACGAGAGGCTCACTGACCTCGCCGTCGTACCTCGTGAGAAAGCGCACACTGGGGCCGCCGCTCGAGAACAACCCCAAGACTCCCCCGTCATCGCGAGATGAGGGCCTTCGTCTCCTGCATGGCCTAGAGACCAATCTCGCGACCTCTCTCCAAACGCCTCAGGAGGCTTGACTCGCTTTAGTCCACCCAGTGAGCTCCAAGAGATACCCGTCGCGACTCGAGAGCAGAGCGGGGTTCTTTGCTTCCACTCGAGATGGATGCCTGTCTCCCCGGGTGTGTCTGGAATGCAACCCCGAGATCCCTGTCGCCCCTGGAGAGGAACACTGGCTTCTGGACACAAGCCTAGATGAGGTCTATTGGCCCTGCAGTCACTCGAGAGAAATCCCCAGCTTTCCTTCGCAACTCGAATGGAAGATTGGACTTCCCTGGGCCTACACAAGAGGCATCCTGAATTCCCCGTCGTAATTCGAGAATCCTGCTACACCTCGAGAAAAACCACGTGGTTCCCCCGTCATCGCAAGATGTAGCCCTGTGCCGCTACAGCGTCTCAGGAGAAGTCCCACTTTAGGAATTGGAGTTCGAAACGGTACTTGTCACCCTTGATGCGACCCACAAAGTGCCCCGACATCCCGGTCTCCCTCGAGAGGAACACCGAAGTTTTCCGGCAACACTTCCTCGGAGCCTCTTCTACCCTCCTGATCTGGACAGGAGGGTCGACTCCCCTGCTTTGTCTGGAAGGGGTTCCCGACCTTCCGGTCGCACCTCAGGATGAGGCCGGTCTCACGACGACATTCCAGACGTGGCCTCGTGGGTGGTTCCACATTCCGAAGGACCCCGATTTCCCGGTCCCCTCTTGATAAGAACCCGATGCCCGGACACCTCTTCGAACTCCACCCTGTGAATGAAGTCAACACGAAGGGGCAGTGACTCGCCCGTGCATCGTCGGGAAAAGACCCCCAGGTTCCAAATACCGCTCGACAAGTGGCCTGTCTCCCCGGGAACACCTCGAGAGGCAAGCGGAGTTCCATGCCTCAACCCAAGACGAGGCCTGACTCTCCTGTCCCAAGTCTGCAGGGACCTTGCGATCGGAGTCTGAAGTCAGAGGAACCCTGAGGTTCCTGCCTCAACTGGAGATGAGGCCCTCTTCCAATGCACCAAACCCAGTGGAGTGCCGAGAGGCCCCTCCCACCTCCAGTTTCCCTGACTTCTCAGAGCCACCATGAGAAGCCCCCTGAGGTCACCTGCACAAGTCGAGGGACCCCAGGGTGTCCTGCCTCAACCCGAGAAAGACCTCGAGAGACCTTCTTCAACACGTCTCGAGGCCAGATTCCCCTACTATGACTTGAGAGTAAAGACGCGCTCCCCCTCGCCATTCGCATGGAGACCCGACTTCCTTGCCGCCCCACGAGAGGCTCACTGACCTCGCCGTCGTACCTCGCGAGAAACCGCACACTGGGGCCGCCGCTCGAGAACAACCCCGAGCCTCCCCCGTCATCGCGACTTGAGGGCCTTCGTCTCCTGTATGGCCTAGAGACCAGTCTCTCGACCTCTCTCCAAACGCCTCAGGAGGCTTGACTCCCTTTAGTCCACCCAGTGAGCTCCAAGAGATACCCGTCGCGACTCGAGAGCAGAGCGGGGTTCTTTGCTTCCACTCGAGATGGATGCCTGTCTCCCCGGGTGCGTCTGGAATGCAACCCCGAGATCCCTTTCGCCCCTGGAGAGGAACATTGGCTTCTGGACACAAGCCTAGATGAGGTCTATTGGCCCTGCAGTCACTCGAGAGCAATCCCCAGCTTTCCTTCGCAACTCGAATGGAAGATTGGACTTCCCTGGGCCAACACAAGAGGCATCCTGAATTCCCCGTCGTAACTCGAGAATCCCGCTGCAACTCGAGAAAATCCACGTGGTTCCCCCGTCATCGCAAGATGAAGCCCTTTCCCGCTACAGTGTCTCAGGAGAAGTCCCACGTTAGGTATTGGAGGTCGAAACGGTACTTGGCACCCTTGATGCGACCCACAAAGTGCCCCGACATCCCGGTCTCCCTCAAGAGGAACACCGAGGTTTTCCCGCACCACTTCCTCTGAGCCCCTTCTACCCTCCTGATCTGGACAGGAGGGTCGACTCCCCTGCTTTGTCTGGAAGGGGTTCCCGACCTTCCGGTCGCACCTCAGGATGAGGCCGGTCTCACGACGACATTCCAGACGTGGCCTCGTGGGTGGTTCCACATTCCGAAGGACCCCGATTTCCCGGTCCCCTCTTGATAAGAACCCGATGCCCGGACACCTCTTCGAACTCCACCCTGTGAATGAAGTCAACACGAAGGGGCAGTGACTCGCCCGTGCATCGTCGGGAAAAGACCCCCAGGTTCCAAATACCGCTCGACAAGTGGCCTGTCTCCCCGGGAACACCTCGAGAGGCAAGCGGAGTTCCATGCCTCAACCCAAGACGAGGCCTGACTCTCCTGTCCCAAGTCTGCAGGGACCTTGCGATCGGAGTCTGAAGTCAGAGGAACCCTGAGGTTCCTGCCTCAACTGGAGATGAGGCCCTCTTCCAATGCACCAAACCCAGTGGAGTGCCGAGAGGCCCCTCCCACCTCCAGTTTCCCTGACTTCTCAGAGCCACCATGAGAAGCCCCCTGAGGTCACCTGCACAAGTCGAGGGACCCCAGGGTGTCCTGCCTCAACCCGAGAAAGACCTCGAGAGACCTTCTTCAACACGTCTCGAGGCCAGATTCCCCTACTGCCGTGAGCCGGCATATTGCATATTGAGTGCATATTGCATATTGCATATTGAGTGCAGCACTTTCCACAGCATCATCTTTCAGGATCTGGAATAGCTCCACTGGAATTCTATCACTGCTGGGAGCCAGTGAGGAACTCCGCCCATGACAAAGGTCATGAGGAAGGAGGCTCGGCATACGCAAAGGCGGGATCGAGCTTCAGGAGTCCCCCTGGAAATTCTCGAGCATATACCCCCAAAACCAGAGTCTGCCTACTTTCTGCTTGTGCTTTCACCTAAACCTCTGACTTTACGGGGGGCTCTCCCCCACTACCTCTCTCTGAAAAAAGAGTTAGCTTACAGTTCCAGTTAATAATTCCTGGGTGTGACAGTGTTTAACCTACAAACTCCTTTGGAAATCCTCTAGCCTGCCTGAATAGGTTTTTCCGGCCACATGGGATTGTTCAGAGCCTCCCAACTGTGAGAGGCAGGAGATGTTCTAAACTGTCTAAACACAGATTCTTTTGAGTAGTTACAAGATTGATTAGAAATTGTATTGGTGAATGGTTTTTCACTTGTTGGGCCATTGTTTGCTGCTAAGTTTCCATATCCCTTACCTGCTGTGTCCCTGGCAGTGTATTGATTAATATAATTGGTGTAAGTAGTAGCTTTAATGTTTGTAACCTGGGACCCTTGAGTTAATTCTTTTTCTTGTTATAGCCCACCACACCTTTGCTCTGTAGGAATGCAACTTTATCTAATGCTTTTTTGGAGGGTGGCTCCTGACCAACCACCTTTAGAGAAAAATAAGTTTTCTGAAGAAAAGGTCTTAAAATGTTAACAGGCCTCCGGGCCAGAAGATGATGCAAATCACCTAAGCTTTTGCATATGATAAGTTTGCAGGAAGAAAGCCTGGTTTGCTGCAAGACTCGACCCCTTCCCCCATTATCCTCTATGCATAACTTAAGGTATAAAAACTACTTTGAAAAATAAAGTGCGGGCCTTGTTCACCGAAACTTGGTCTCACCATGTCGTTCTTTCTCTTACCTTCTGGCTGAATTATTCAGCCTCTTTTCTCCACTGAATTTCCTCACTGAGCTATCCTCATTCTATTACTCTTTATATCCTTAATTAACATTTAATTAAGCAGTGGTTTCCTGATCTTCGCCTACGCCGTCTCTCCTTCGAATACCCTGGATCAGCCGGGGCTGGTCCCCGGCACCCTACCATGGCTCGAGAGCAATGACGGCGCTCGCCCTCGCCACTCGCATGGAGACCCGACTTCCCTGGCGCCCCACGAGAGGCTCACTGACCTCGCCGTCGTACCTCGTGAGAAAGCGCACACTGGGGCCGCCGCTCGAGAACAACCCCAAGACTCCCCCGTCATCGCGAGATGAGGGCCTTCGTCTCCTGCATGGCCTAGAGACCAATCTCGCGACCTCTCTCCAAACGCCTCAGGAGGCTTGACTCGCTTTAGTCCACCCAGTGAGCTCCAAGAGATACCCGTCGCGACTCGAGAGCAGAGCGGGGTTCTTTGCTTCCACTCGAGATGGAGGCCTGTCTCCCCGGGTGTGTCTGGAATGCAACCCCGAGATCCCTGTCGCCCCTGGAGAGGAACACTGGCTTCTGGACACAAGCCTAGATGAGGTCTATTGGCCCTGCAGTCACTCGAGAGAAATCCCCAGCTTTCCTTCGCAACTCGAATGGAAGATTGGACTTCCCTGGGCCTACACAAGAGGCATCCTGAATTCCCCGTCGTAATTCGAGAATCCTGCTACACCTCGAGAAAAACCACGTGGTTCCCCCGTCATCGCAAGATGTAGCCCTGTGCCGCTACAGCGTCTCAGGAGAAGTCCCACTTTAGGAATTGGAGTTCGAAACGGTACTTGTCACCCTTGATGCGACCCACAAAGTGCCCCGACATCCCGGTCTCCCTCAAGAGGAACACCGAAGTTTTCCGGCAACACTTCCTCTGAGCCTCTTCTACCCTCCTGATCTGGACAGGAGGGTCGACTCCCCTGCTTTGTCTGGAAGGGGTTCCCGACCTTCCGGTCGCACCTCAGGATGAGGCCGGTCTCACGACGACATTCCAGACGTGGCCTCGTGGGTGGTTCCACATTCCGAAGGACCCCGATTTCCCGGTCCCCTCTTGATAAGAACCCGATGCCCGGACACCTCTTCGAACTCCACCCTGTGAATGAAGTCAACACGAAGGGGCAGTGACTCGCCCGTGCATCGTCGGGAAAAGACCCCCAGGTTCCAAATACCGCTCGACAAGTGGCCTGTCTCCCCGGGAACACCTCGAGAGGCAAGCGGAGTTCCATGCCTCAACCCAAGACGAGGCCTGACTCTCCTGTCCCAAGTCTGCAGGGACCTTGCGATCGGAGTCTGAAGTCAGAGGAACCCTGAGGTTCCTGCCTCAACTGGAGATGAGGCCCTCTTCCAATGCACCAAACCCAGTGGAGTGCCGAGAGGCCCCTCCCACCTCCAGTTTCCCTGACTTCTCAGAGCCACCATGAGAAGCCCCCTGAGGTCACCTGCACAAGTCGAGGGACCCCAGGGTGTCCTGCCTCAACCCGAGAAAGACCTCGAGAGACCTTCTTCAACACGTCTCGAGGCCAGATTCCCCTACTGCCGTGAGCCGGCATATTGCATATTGAGTGCATATTGCATATTGCATATTGAGTGCAGCACTTTCCACAGCATCATCTTTCAGGATCTGGAATAGCTCCACTGGAATTCTATCACTGCTGGGAGCCAGTGAGGAACTCCGCCCATGACAAAGGTCATGAGGAAGGAGGCTCGGCATACGCAAAGGCGGGATCGAGCTTCAGGAGTCCCCCTGGAAATTCTCGAGCATATACCCCCAAAACCAGAGTCTGCCTACTTTCTGCTTGTGCTTTCACCTAAACCTCTGACTTTACGGGGGGCTCTCCCCCACTACCTCTCTCTGAAAAAAGAGTTAGCTTACAGTTCCAGTTAATAATTCCTGGGTGTGACAGTGTTTAACCTACAAACTCCTTTGGAAATCCTCTAGCCTGCCTGAATAGGTTTTTCCGGCCACATGGGATTGTTCAGAGCCTCCCAACTGTGAGAGGCAGGAGATGTTCTAAACTGTCTAAACACAGATTCTTTTGAGTAGTTACAAGATTGATTAGAAATTGTATTGGTGAATGGTTTTTCACTTGTTGGGCCATTGTTTGCTGCTAAGTTTCCATATCCCTTACCTGCTGTGTCCCTGGCAGTGTATTGATTAATATAATTGGTGTAAGTAGTAGCTTTAATGTTTGTAACCTGGGACCCTTGAGTTAATTCTTTTTCTTGTTATAGCCCACCACACCTTTGCTCTGTAGGAATGCAACTTTATCTAATGCTTTTTTGGAGGGTGGCTCCTGACCAACCACCTTTAGAGAAAAATAAGTTTTCTGAAGAAAAGGTCTTAAAATGTTAACAGGCCTCCGGGCCAGAAGATGATGCAAATCACCTAAGCTTTTGCATATGATAAGTTTGCAGGAAGAAAGCCTGGTTTGCTGCAAGACTCGACCCCTTCCCCCATTATCCTCTATGCATAACTTAAGGTATAAAAACTACTTTGAAAAATAAAGTGCGGGCCTTGTTCACCGAAACTTGGTCTCACCATGTCGTTCTTTCTCTTACCTTCTGGCTGAATTATTCAGCCTCTTTTCTCCACTGAATTTCCTCACTGAGCTATCCTCATTCTATTACTCTTTATATCCTTAATTAACATTTAATTAAGCAGTGGTTTCCTGATCTTCGCCTACGCCGTCTCTCCTTCGAATACCCTGGATCAGCCGGGGCTGGTCCCCGGCACCCTACCATGGCTCGAGAGCAATGACGCGCTCGCCCTCGCCACTCGCATGGAGACCCGACTTCCCTGGCGCCCCACGAGAGGCTCACTGACCTCGCCGTCGTACCTCGTGAGAAAGCGCACACTGGGGCCGCCGCTCGAGAACAACCCCAAGACTCCCCCGTCATCGCGAGATGAGGGCCTTCGTCTCCTGCATGGCCTAGAGACCAATCTCGCGACCTCTCTCCAAACGCCTCAGGAGGCTTGACTCGCTTTAGTCCACCCAGTGAGCTCCAAGAGATACCCGTCGCGACTCGAGAGCAGAGCGGGGTTCTTTGCTTCCACTCGAGATGGAGGCCTGTCTCCCCGGGTGTGTCTGGAATGCAACCCCGAGATCCCTGTCGCCCCTGGAGAGGAACACTGGCTTCTGGACACAAGCCTAGATGAGGTCTATTGGCCCTGCAGTCACTCGAGAGAAATCCCCAGCTTTCCTTCGCAACTCGAATGGAAGATTGGACTTCCCTGGGCCTACACAAGAGGCATCCTGAATTCCCCGTCGTAATTCGAGAATCCTGCTACACCTCGAGAAAAACCACGTGGTTCCCCCGTCATCGCAAGATGTAGCCCTGTGCCGCTACAGCGTCTCAGGAGAAGTCCCACTTTAGGAATTGGAGTTCGAAACGGTACTTGTCACCCTTGATGCGACCCACAAAGTGCCCCGACATCCCGGTCTCCCTCAAGAGGAACACCGAAGTTTTCCGGCAACACTTCCTCGGAGCCTCTTCTACCCTCCTGATCTGGACAGGAGGGTCGACTCCCCTGCTTTGTCTGGAAGGGGTTCCCGACCTTCCGGTCGCACCTCAGGATGAGGCCGGTCTCACGACGACATTCCAGACGTGGCCTCGTGGGTGGTTCCACATTCCGAAGGACCCCGATTTCCCGGTCCCCTCTTGATAAGAACCCGATGCCCGGACACCTCTTCGAACTCCACCCTGTGAATGAAGTCAACACGAAGGGGCAGTGACTCGCCCGTGCATCGTCGGGAAAAGACCCCCAGGTTCCAAATACCGCTCGACAAGTGGCCTGTCTCCCCGGGAACACCTCGAGAGGCAAGCGGAGTTCCATGCCTCAACCCAAGACGAGGCCTGACTCTCCTGTCCCAAGTCTGCAGGGACCTTGCGATCGGAGTCTGAAGTCAGAGGAACCCTGAGGTTCCTGCCTCAACTGGAGATGAGGCCCTCTTCCAATGCACCAAACCCAGTGGAGTGCCGAGAGGCCCCTCCCACCTCCAGTTTCCCTGACTTCTCAGAGCCACCATGAGAAGCCCCCTGAGGTCACCTGCACAAGTCGAGGGACCCCAGGGTGTCCTGCCTCAACCCGAGAAAGACCTCGAGAGACCTTCTTCAACACGTCTCGAGGCCAGATTCCCCTACTGCCGTGAGCCGGCATATTGCATATTGAGTGCATATTGCATATTGCATATTGAGTGCAGCACTTTCCACAGCATCATCTTTCAGGATCTGGAATAGCTCCACTGGAATTCTATCACTGCTGGGAGCCAGTGAGGAACTCCGCCCATGACAAAGGTCATGAGGAAGGAGGCTCGGCATACGCAAAGGCGGGATCGAGCTTCAGGAGTCCCCCTGGAAATTCTCGAGCATATACCCCCAAAACCAGAGTCTGCCTACTTTCTGCTTGTGCTTTCACCTAAACCTCTGACTTTACGGGGGGCTCTCCCCCACTACCTCTCTCTGAAAAAAGAGTTAGCTTACAGTTCCAGTTAATAATTCCTGGGTGTGACAGTGTTTAACCTACAAACTCCTTTGGAAATCCTCTAGCCTGCCTGAATAGGTTTTTCCGGCCACATGGGATTGTTCAGAGCCTCCCAACTGTGAGAGGCAGGAGATGTTCTAAACTGTCTAAACACAGATTCTTTTGAGTAGTTACAAGATTGATTAGAAATTGTATTGGTGAATGGTTTTTCACTTGTTGGGCCATTGTTTGCTGCTAAGTTTCCATATCCCTTACCTGCTGTGTCCCTGGCAGTGTATTGATTAATATAATTGGTGTAAGTAGTAGCTTTAATGTTTGTAACCTGGGACCCTTGAGTTAATTCTTTTTCTTGTTATAGCCCACCACACCTTTGCTCTGTAGGAATGCAACTTTATCTAATGCTTTTTTGGAGGGTGGCTCCTGACCAACCACCTTTAGAGAAAAATAAGTTTTCTGAAGAAAAGGTCTTAAAATGTTAACAGGCCTCCGGGCCAGAAGATGATGCAAATCACCTAAGCTTTTGCATATGATAAGTTTGCAGGAAGAAAGCCTGGTTTGCTGCAAGACTCGACCCCTTCCCCCATTATCCTCTATGCATAACTTAAGGTATAAAAACTACTTTGAAAAATAAAGTGCGGGCCTTGTTCACCGAAACTTGGTCTCACCATGTCGTTCTTTCTCTTACCTTCTGGCTGAATTATTCAGCCTCTTTTCTCCACTGAATTTCCTCACTGAGCTATCCTCATTCTATTACTCTTTATATCCTTAATTAACATTTAATTAAGCAGTGGTTTCCTGATCTTCGCCTACGCCGTCTCTCCTTCGAATACCCTGGATCAGCCGGGGCTGGTCCCCGGCACCCTACCATGGCTCGAGAGCAATGAGGCGCTCGCCCTCGCCACTCGCATGGAGACCCGACTTCCCTGGCGCCCCACGAGAGGCTCACTGACCTCGCCGTCGTACCTCGTGAGAAAGCGCACACTGGGGCCGCCGCTCGAGAACAACCCCAAGACTCCCCCGTCATCGCGAGATGAGGGCCTTCGTCTCCTGCATGGCCTAGAGACCAATCTCGCGACCTCTCTCCAAACGCCTCAGGAGGCTTGACTCGCTTTAGTCCACCCAGTGAGCTCCAAGAGATACCCGTCGCGACTCGAGAGCAGAGCGGGGTTCTTTGCTTCCACTCGAGATGGAGGCCTGTCTCCCCGGGTGTGTCTGGAATGCAACCCCGAGATCCCTGTCGCCCCTGGAGAGGAACACTGGCTTCTGGACACAAGCCTAGATGAGGTCTATTGGCCCTGCAGTCACTCGAGAGAAATCCCCAGCTTTCCTTCGCAACTCGAATGGAAGATTGGACTTCCCTGGGCCTACACAAGAGGCATCCTGAATTCCCCGTCGTAATTCGAGAATCCTGCTACACCTCGAGAAAAACCACGTGGTTCCCCCGTCATCGCAAGATGTAGCCCTGTGCCGCTACAGCGTCTCAGGAGAAGTCCCACTTTAGGAATTGGAGTTCGAAACGGTACTTGTCACCCTTGATGCGACCCACAAAGTGCCCCGACATCCCGGTCTCCCTCGAGAGGAACACCGAAGTTTTCCGGCAACACTTCCTCGGAGCCTCTTCTACCCTCCTGATCTGGACAGGAGGGTCGACTCCCCTGCTTTGTCTGGAAGGGGTTCCCGACCTTCCGGTCGCACCTCAGGATGAGGCCGGTCTCACGACGACATTCCAGACGTGGCCTCGTGGGTGGTTCCACATTCCGAAGGACCCCGATTTCCCGGTCCCCTCTTGATAAGAACCCGATGCCCGGACACCTCTTCGAACTCCACCCTGTGAATGAAGTCAACACGAAGGGGCAGTGACTCGCCCGTGCATCGTCGGGAAAAGACCCCCAGGTTCCAAATACCGCTCGACAAGTGGCCTGTCTCCCCGGGAACACCTCGAGAGGCAAGCGGAGTTCCATGCCTCAACCCAAGACGAGGCCTGACTCTCCTGTCCCAAGTCTGCAGGGACCTTGCGATCGGAGTCTGAAGTCAGAGGAACCCTGAGGTTCCTGCCTCAACTGGAGATGAGGCCCTCTTCCAATGCACCAAACCCAGTGGAGTGCCGAGAGGCCCCTCCCACCTCCAGTTTCCCTGACTTCTCAGAGCCACCATGAGAAGCCCCCTGAGGTCACCTGCACAAGTCGAGGGACCCCAGGGTGTCCTGCCTCAACCCGAGAAAGACCTCGAGAGACCTTCTTCAACACGTCTCGAGGCCAGATTCCCCTACTGCCGTGAGCCGGCATATTGCATATTGAGTGCATATTGCATATTGCATATTGAGTGCAGCACTTTCCACAGCATCATCTTTCAGGATCTGGAATAGCTCCACTGGAATTCTATCACTGCTGGGAGCCAGTGAGGAACTCCGCCCATGACAAAGGTCATGAGGAAGGAGGCTCGGCATACGCAAAGGCGGGATCGAGCTTCAGGAGTCCCCCTGGAAATTCTCGAGCATATACCCCCAAAACCAGAGTCTGCCTACTTTCTGCTTGTGCTTTCACCTAAACCTCTGACTTTACGGGGGGCTCTCCCCCACTACCTCTCTCTGAAAAAAGAGTTAGCTTACAGTTCCAGTTAATAATTCCTGGGTGTGACAGTGTTTAACCTACAAACTCCTTTGGAAATCCTCTAGCCTGCCTGAATAGGTTTTTCCGGCCACATGGGATTGTTCAGAGCCTCCCAACTGTGAGAGGCAGGAGATGTTCTAAACTGTCTAAACACAGATTCTTTTGAGTAGTTACAAGATTGATTAGAAATTGTATTGGTGAATGGTTTTTCACTTGTTGGGCCATTGTTTGCTGCTAAGTTTCCATATCCCTTACCTGCTGTGTCCCTGGCAGTGTATTGATTAATATAATTGGTGTAAGTAGTAGCTTTAATGTTTGTAACCTGGGACCCTTGAGTTAATTCTTTTTCTTGTTATAGCCCACCACACCTTTGCTCTGTAGGAATGCAACTTTATCTAATGCTTTTTTGGAGGGTGGCTCCTGACCAACCACCTTTAGAGAAAAATAAGTTTTCTGAAGAAAAGGTCTTAAAATGTTAACAGGCCTCCGGGCCAGAAGATGATGCAAATCACCTAAGCTTTTGCATATGATAAGTTTGCAGGAAGAAAGCCTGGTTTGCTGCAAGACTCGACCCCTTCCCCCATTATCCTCTATGCATAACTTAAGGTATAAAAACTACTTTGAAAAATAAAGTGCGGGCCTTGTTCACCGAAACTTGGTCTCACCATGTCGTTCTTTCTCTTACCTTCTGGCTGAATTATTCAGCCTCTTTTCTCCACTGAATTTCCTCACTGAGCTATCCTCATTCTATTACTCTTTATATCCTTAATTAACATTTAATTAAGCAGTGGTTTCCTGATCTTCGCCTACGCCGTCTCTCCTTCGAATACCCTGGATCAGCCGGGGCTGGTCCCCGGCACCCTACCATGGCTCGAGAGCAATGAGGCGCTCGCCCTCGCCACTCGCATGGAGACCCGACTTCCCTGGCGCCCCACGAGAGGCTCACTGACCTCGCCGTCGTACCTCGTGAGAAAGCGCACACTGGGGCCGCCGCTCGAGAACAACCCCAAGACTCCCCCGGCATCGCGAGATGAGGGCCTTCGTCTCCTGCATGGCCTAGAGACCAATCTCGCGACCTCTCTCCAAACGCCTCAGGAGGCTTGACTCGCTTTAGTCCACCCAGTGAGCTCCAAGAGATACCCGTCGCGACTCGAGAGCAGAGCGGGGTTCTTTGCTTCCACTCGAGATGGAGGCCTGTCTCCCCGGGTGTGTCTGGAATGCAACCCCGAGATCCCTGTCGCCCCTGGAGAGGAACACTGGCTTCTGGACACAAGCCTAGATGAGGTCTATTGGCCCTGCAGTCACTCGAGAGAAATCCCCAGCTTTCCTTCGCAACTCGAATGGAAGATTGGACTTCCCTGGGCCTACACAAGAGGCATCCTGAATTCCCCGTCGTAATTCGAGAATCCTGCTACACCTCGAGAAAAACCACGTGGTTCCCCCGTCATCGCAAGATGTAGCCCTGTGCCGCTACAGCGTCTCAGGAGAAGTCCCACTTTAGGAATTGGAGTTCGAAACGGTACTTGTCACCCTTGATGCGACCCACAAAGTGCCCCGACATCCCGGTCTCCCTCGAGAGGAACACCGAAGTTTTCCGGCAACACTTCCTCGGAGCCTCTTCTACCCTCCTGATCTGGACAGGAGGGTCGACTCCCCTGCTTTGTCTGGAAGGGGTTCCCGACCTTCCGGTCGCACCTCAGGATGAGGCCGGTCTCACGACGACATTCCAGACGTGGCCTCGTGGGTGGTTCCACATTCCGAAGGACCCCGATTTCCCGGTCCCCTCTTGATAAGAACCCGATGCCCGGACACCTCTTCGAACTCCACCCTGTGAATGAAGTCAACACGAAGGGGCAGTGACTCGCCCGTGCATCGTCGGGAAAAGACCCCCAGGTTCCAAATACCGCTCGACAAGTGGCCTGTCTCCCCGGGAACACCTCGAGAGGCAAGCGGAGTTCCATGCCTCAACCCAAGACGAGGCCTGACTCTCCTGTCCCAAGTCTGCAGGGACCTTGCGATCGGAGTCTGAAGTCAGAGGAACCCTGAGGTTCCTGCCTCAACTGGAGATGAGGCCCTCTTCCAATGCACCAAACCCAGTGGAGTGCCGAGAGGCCCCTCCCACCTCCAGTTTCCCTGACTTCTCAGAGCCACCATGAGAAGCCCCCTGAGGTCACCTGCACAAGTCGAGGGACCCCAGGGTGTCCTGCCTCAACCCGAGAAAGACCTCGAGAGACCTTCTTCAACACGTCTCGAGGCCAGATTCCCCTACTATGACTTGAGAGTAAAGACGCGCTCCCCCTCGCCATTCGCATGGAGACCCGACTTCCTTGCCGCCCCACGAGAGGCTCACTGACCTCGCCGTCGTACCTCGCGAGAAACCGCACACTGGGGCCGCCGCTCGAGAACAACCCCGAGCCTCCCCCGTCATCGCGACTTGAGGGCCTTCGTCTCCTGTATGGCCTAGAGACCAGTCTCTCGACCTCTCTCCAAACGCCTCAGGAGGCTTGACTCCCTTTAGTCCACCCAGTGAGCTCCAAGAGATACCCGTCGCGACTCGAGAGCAGAGCGGGGTTCTTTGCTTCCACTCGAGATGGATGCCTGTCTCCCCGGGTGCGTCTGGAATGCAACCCCGAGATCCCTTTCGCCCCTGGAGAGGAACATTGGCTTCTGGACACAAGCCTAGATGAGGTCTATTGGCCCTGCAGTCACTCGAGAGCAATCCCCAGCTTTCCTTCGCAACTCGAATGGAAGATTGGACTTCCCTGGGCCAACACAAGAGGCATCCTGAATTCCCCGTCGTAACTCGAGAATCCCGCTGCAACTCGAGAAAATCCACGTGGTTCCCCCGTCATCGCAAGATGAAGCCCTTTCCCGCTACAGTGTCTCAGGAGAAGTCCCACGTTAGGTATTGGAGGTCGAAACGGTACTTGGCACCCTTGATGCGACCCACAAAGTGCCCCGACATCCCGGTCTCCCTCAAGAGGAACACCGAGGTTTTCCCGCACCACTTCCTCTGAGCCCCTTCTACCCTCCTGATCTGGACAGGAGGGTCGACTCCCCTGCTTTGTCTGGAAGGGGTTCCCGACCTTCCGGTCGCACCTCAGGATGAGGCCGGTCTCACGACGACATTCCAGACGTGGCCTCGTGGGTGGTTCCACATTCCGAAGGACCCCGATTTCCCGGTCCCCTCTTGATAAGAACCCGATGCCCGGACACCTCTTCGAACTCCACCCTGTGAATGAAGTCAACACGAAGGGGCAGTGACTCGCCCGTGCATCGTCGGGAAAAGACCCCCAGGTTCCAAATACCGCTCGACAAGTGGCCTGTCTCCCCGGGAACACCTCGAGAGGCAAGCGGAGTTCCATGCCTCAACCCAAGACGAGGCCTGACTCTCCTGTCCCAAGTCTGCAGGGACCTTGCGATCGGAGTCTGAAGTCAGAGGAACCCTGAGGTTCCTGCCTCAACTGGAGATGAGGCCCTCTTCCAATGCACCAAACCCAGTGGAGTGCCGAGAGGCCCCTCCCACCTCCAGTTTCCCTGACTTCTCAGAGCCACCATGAGAAGCCCCCTGAGGTCACCTGCACAAGTCGAGGGACCCCAGGGTGTCCTGCCTCAACCCGAGAAAGACCTCGAGAGACCTTCTTCAACACGTCTCGAGGCCAGATTCCCCTACTATGACTTGAGAGTAAAGACGCGCTCCCCCTCGCCATTCGCATGGAGACCCGACTTCCTTGCCGCCCCACGAGAGGCTCACTGACCTCGCCGTCGTACCTCGCGAGAAACCGCACACTGGGGCCGCCGCTCGAGAACAACCCCGAGCCTCCCCCGTCATCGCGACTTGAGGGCCTTCGTCTCCTGTATGGCCTAGAGACCAGTCTCTCGACCTCTCTCCAAACGCCTCAGGAGGCTTGACTCCCTTTAGTCCACCCAGTGAGCTCCAAGAGATACCCGTCGCGACTCGAGAGCAGAGCGGGGTTCTTTGCTTCCACTCGAGATGGATGCCTGTCTCCCCGGGTGCGTCTGGAATGCAACCCCGAGATCCCTTTCGCCCCTGGAGAGGAACATTGGCTTCTGGACACAAGCCTAGATGAGGTCTATTGGCCCTGCAGTCACTCGAGAGCAATCCCCAGCTTTCCTTCGCAACTCGAATGGAAGATTGGACTTCCCTGGGCCAACACAAGAGGCATCCTGAATTCCCCGTCGTAACTCGAGAATCCCGCTGCAACTCGAGAAAATCCACGTGGTTCCCCCGTCATCGCAAGATGAAGCCCTTTCCCGCTACAGTGTCTCAGGAGAAGTCCCACGTTAGGTATTGGAGGTCGAAACGGTACTTGGCACCCTTGATGCGACCCACAAAGTGCCCCGACATCCCGGTCTCCCTCAAGAGGAACACCGAGGTTTTCCCGCACCACTTCCTCTGAGCCCCTTCTACCCTCCTGATCTGGACAGGAGGGTCGACTCCCCTGCTTTGTCTGGAAGGGGTTCCCGACCTTCCGGTCGCACCTCAGGATGAGGCCGGTCTCACGACGACATTCCAGACGTGGCCTCGTGGGTGGTTCCACATTCCGAAGGACCCCGATTTCCCGGTCCCCTCTTGATAAGAACCCGATGCCCGGACACCTCTTCGAACTCCACCCTGTGAATGAAGTCAACACGAAGGGGCAGTGACTCGCCCGTGCATCGTCGGGAAAAGACCCCCAGGTTCCAAATACCGCTCGACAAGTGGCCTGTCTCCCCGGGAACACCTCGAGAGGCAAGCGGAGTTCCATGCCTCAACCCAAGACGAGGCCTGACTCTCCTGTCCCAAGTCTGCAGGGACCTTGCGATCGGAGTCTGAAGTCAGAGGAACCCTGAGGTTCCTGCCTCAACTGGAGATGAGGCCCTCTTCCAATGCACCAAACCCAGTGGAGTGCCGAGAGGCCCCTCCCACCTCCAGTTTCCCTGACTTCTCAGAGCCACCATGAGAAGCCCCCTGAGGTCACCTGCACAAGTCGAGGGACCCCAGGGTGTCCTGCCTCAACCCGAGAAAGACCTCGAGAGACCTTCTTCAACACGTCTCGAGGCCAGATTCCCCTACTGCCGTGAGCCGGCATATTGCATATTGAGTGCATATTGCATATTGCATATTGAGTGCAGCACTTTCCACAGCATCATCTTTCAGGATCTGGAATAGCTCCACTGGAATTCTATCACTGCTGGGAGCCAGTGAGGAACTCCGCCCATGACAAAGGTCATGAGGAAGGAGGCTCGGCATACGCAAAGGCGGGATCGAGCTTCAGGAGTCCCCCTGGAAATTCTCGAGCATATACCCCCAAAACCAGAGTCTGCCTACTTTCTGCTTGTGCTTTCACCTAAACCTCTGACTTTACGGGGGGCTCTCCCCCACTACCTCTCTCTGAAAAAAGAGTTAGCTTACAGTTCCAGTTAATAATTCCTGGGTGTGACAGTGTTTAACCTACAAACTCCTTTGGAAATCCTCTAGCCTGCCTGAATAGGTTTTTCCGGCCACATGGGATTGTTCAGAGCCTCCCAACTGTGAGAGGCAGGAGATGTTCTAAACTGTCTAAACACAGATTCTTTTGAGTAGTTACAAGATTGATTAGAAATTGTATTGGTGAATGGTTTTTCACTTGTTGGGCCATTGTTTGCTGCTAAGTTTCCATATCCCTTACCTGCTGTGTCCCTGGCAGTGTATTGATTAATATAATTGGTGTAAGTAGTAGCTTTAATGTTTGTAACCTGGGACCCTTGAGTTAATTCTTTTTCTTGTTATAGCCCACCACACCTTTGCTCTGTAGGAATGCAACTTTATCTAATGCTTTTTTGGAGGGTGGCTCCTGACCAACCACCTTTAGAGAAAAATAAGTTTTCTGAAGAAAAGGTCTTAAAATGTTAACAGGCCTCCGGGCCAGAAGATGATGCAAATCACCTAAGCTTTTGCATATGATAAGTTTGCAGGAAGAAAGCCTGGTTTGCTGCAAGACTCGACCCCTTCCCCCATTATCCTCTATGCATAACTTAAGGTATAAAAACTACTTTGAAAAATAAAGTGCGGGCCTTGTTCACCGAAACTTGGTCTCACCATGTCGTTCTTTCTCTTACCTTCTGGCTGAATTATTCAGCCTCTTTTCTCCACTGAATTTCCTCACTGAGCTATCCTCATTCTATTACTCTTTATATCCTTAATTAACATTTAATTAAGCAGTGGTTTCCTGATCTTCGCCTACGCCGTCTCTCCTTCGAATACCCTGGATCAGCCGGGGCTGGTCCCCGGCACCCTACCATGGCTCGAGAGCAATGAGGCGCTCGCCCTCGCCACTCGCATGGAGACCCGACTTCCCTGGCGCCCCACGAGAGGCTCACTGACCTCGCCGTCGTACCTCGTGAGAAAGCGCACACTGGGGCCGCCGCTCGAGAACAACCCCAAGACTCCCCCGGCATCGCGAGATGAGGGCCTTCGTCTCCTGCATGGCCTAGAGACCAATCTCGCGACCTCTCTCCAAACGCCTCAGGAGGCTTGACTCGCTTTAGTCCACCCAGTGAGCTCCAAGAGATACCCGTCGCGACTCGAGAGCAGAGCGGGGTTCTTTGCTTCCACTCGAGATGGAGGCCTGTCTCCCCGGGTGTGTCTGGAATGCAACCCCGAGATCCCTGTCGCCCCTGGAGAGGAACACTGGCTTCTGGACACAAGCCTAGATGAGGTCTATTGGCCCTGCAGTCACTCGAGAGAAATCCCCAGCTTTCCTTCGCAACTCGAATGGAAGATTGGACTTCCCTGGGCCTACACAAGAGGCATCCTGAATTCCCCGTCGTAATTCGAGAATCCTGCTACACCTCGAGAAAAACCACGTGGTTCCCCCGTCATCGCAAGATGTAGCCCTGTGCCGCTACAGCGTCTCAGGAGAAGTCCCACTTTAGGAATTGGAGTTCGAAACGGTACTTGTCACCCTTGATGCGACCCACAAAGTGCCCCGACATCCCGGTCTCCCTCGAGAGGAACACCGAAGTTTTCCGGCAACACTTCCTCGGAGCCTCTTCTACCCTCCTGATCTGGACAGGAGGGTCGACTCCCCTGCTTTGTCTGGAAGGGGTTCCCGACCTTCCGGTCGCACCTCAGGATGAGGCCGGTCTCACGACGACATTCCAGACGTGGCCTCGTGGGTGGTTCCACATTCCGAAGGACCCCGATTTCCCGGTCCCCTCTTGATAAGAACCCGATGCCCGGACACCTCTTCGAACTCCACCCTGTGAATGAAGTCAACACGAAGGGGCAGTGACTCGCCCGTGCATCGTCGGGAAAAGACCCCCAGGTTCCAAATACCGCTCGACAAGTGGCCTGTCTCCCCGGGAACACCTCGAGAGGCAAGCGGAGTTCCATGCCTCAACCCAAGACGAGGCCTGACTCTCCTGTCCCAAGTCTGCAGGGACCTTGCGATCGGAGTCTGAAGTCAGAGGAACCCTGAGGTTCCTGCCTCAACTGGAGATGAGGCCCTCTTCCAATGCACCAAACCCAGTGGAGTGCCGAGAGGCCCCTCCCACCTCCAGTTTCCCTGACTTCTCAGAGCCACCATGAGAAGCCCCCTGAGGTCACCTGCACAAGTCGAGGGACCCCAGGGTGTCCTGCCTCAACCCGAGAAAGACCTCGAGAGACCTTCTTCAACACGTCTCGAGGCCAGATTCCCCTACTATGACTTGAGAGTAAAGACGCGCTCCCCCTCGCCATTCGCATGGAGACCCGACTTCCTTGCCGCCCCACGAGAGGCTCACTGACCTCGCCGTCGTACCTCGCGAGAAACCGCACACTGGGGCCGCCGCTCGAGAACAACCCCGAGCCTCCCCCGTCATCGCGACTTGAGGGCCTTCGTCTCCTGTATGGCCTAGAGACCAGTCTCTCGACCTCTCTCCAAACGCCTCAGGAGGCTTGACTCCCTTTAGTCCACCCAGTGAGCTCCAAGAGATACCCGTCGCGACTCGAGAGCAGAGCGGGGTTCTTTGCTTCCACTCGAGATGGATGCCTGTCTCCCCGGGTGCGTCTGGAATGCAACCCCGAGATCCCTTTCGCCCCTGGAGAGGAACATTGGCTTCTGGACACAAGCCTAGATGAGGTCTATTGGCCCTGCAGTCACTCGAGAGCAATCCCCAGCTTTCCTTCGCAACTCGAATGGAAGATTGGACTTCCCTGGGCCAACACAAGAGGCATCCTGAATTCCCCGTCGTAACTCGAGAATCCCGCTGCAACTCGAGAAAATCCACGTGGTTCCCCCGTCATCGCAAGATGAAGCCCTTTCCCGCTACAGTGTCTCAGGAGAAGTCCCACGTTAGGTATTGGAGGTCGAAACGGTACTTGGCACCCTTGATGCGACCCACAAAGTGCCCCGACATCCCGGTCTCCCTCAAGAGGAACACCGAGGTTTTCCCGCACCACTTCCTCTGAGCCCCTTCTACCCTCCTGATCTGGACAGGAGGGTCGACTCCCCTGCTTTGTCTGGAAGGGGTTCCCGACCTTCCGGTCGCACCTCAGGATGAGGCCGGTCTCACGACGACATTCCAGACGTGGCCTCGTGGGTGGTTCCACATTCCGAAGGACCCCGATTTCCCGGTCCCCTCTTGATAAGAACCCGATGCCCGGACACCTCTTCGAACTCCACCCTGTGAATGAAGTCAACACGAAGGGGCAGTGACTCGCCCGTGCATCGTCGGGAAAAGACCCCCAGGTTCCAAATACCGCTCGACAAGTGGCCTGTCTCCCCGGGAACACCTCGAGAGGCAAGCGGAGTTCCATGCCTCAACCCAAGACGAGGCCTGACTCTCCTGTCCCAAGTCTGCAGGGACCTTGCGATCGGAGTCTGAAGTCAGAGGAACCCTGAGGTTCCTGCCTCAACTGGAGATGAGGCCCTCTTCCAATGCACCAAACCCAGTGGAGTGCCGAGAGGCCCCTCCCACCTCCAGTTTCCCTGACTTCTCAGAGCCACCATGAGAAGCCCCCTGAGGTCACCTGCACAAGTCGAGGGACCCCAGGGTGTCCTGCCTCAACCCGAGAAAGACCTCGAGAGACCTTCTTCAACACGTCTCGAGGCCAGATTCCCCTACTGCCGTGAGCCGGCATATTGCATATTGAGTGCATATTGCATATTGCATATTGAGTGCAGCACTTTCCACAGCATCATCTTTCAGGATCTGGAATAGCTCCACTGGAATTCTATCACTGCTGGGAGCCAGTGAGGAACTCCGCCCATGACAAAGGTCATGAGGAAGGAGGCTCGGCATACGCAAAGGCGGGATCGAGCTTCAGGAGTCCCCCTGGAAATTCTCGAGCATATACCCCCAAAACCAGAGTCTGCCTACTTTCTGCTTGTGCTTTCACCTAAACCTCTGACTTTACGGGGGGCTCTCCCCCACTACCTCTCTCTGAAAAAAGAGTTAGCTTACAGTTCCAGTTAATAATTCCTGGGTGTGACAGTGTTTAACCTACAAACTCCTTTGGAAATCCTCTAGCCTGCCTGAATAGGTTTTTCCGGCCACATGGGATTGTTCAGAGCCTCCCAACTGTGAGAGGCAGGAGATGTTCTAAACTGTCTAAACACAGATTCTTTTGAGTAGTTACAAGATTGATTAGAAATTGTATTGGTGAATGGTTTTTCACTTGTTGGGCCATTGTTTGCTGCTAAGTTTCCATATCCCTTACCTGCTGTGTCCCTGGCAGTGTATTGATTAATATAATTGGTGTAAGTAGTAGCTTTAATGTTTGTAACCTGGGACCCTTGAGTTAATTCTTTTTCTTGTTATAGCCCACCACACCTTTGCTCTGTAGGAATGCAACTTTATCTAATGCTTTTTTGGAGGGTGGCTCCTGACCAACCACCTTTAGAGAAAAATAAGTTTTCTGAAGAAAAGGTCTTAAAATGTTAACAGGCCTCCGGGCCAGAAGATGATGCAAATCACCTAAGCTTTTGCATATGATAAGTTTGCAGGAAGAAAGCCTGGTTTGCTGCAAGACTCGACCCCTTCCCCCATTATCCTCTATGCATAACTTAAGGTATAAAAACTACTTTGAAAAATAAAGTGCGGGCCTTGTTCACCGAAACTTGGTCTCACCATGTCGTTCTTTCTCTTACCTTCTGGCTGAATTATTCAGCCTCTTTTCTCCACTGAATTTCCTCACTGAGCTATCCTCATTCTATTACTCTTTATATCCTTAATTAACATTTAATTAAGCAGTGGTTTCCTGATCTTCGCCTACGCCGTCTCTCCTTCGAATACCCTGGATCAGCCGGGGCTGGTCCCCGGCACCCTACCATGGCTCGAGAGCAATGACGGCGCTCGCCCTCGCCACTCGCATGGAGACCCGACTTCCCTGGCGCCCCACGAGAGGCTCACTGACCTCGCCGTCGTACCTCGTGAGAAAGCGCACACTGGGGCCGCCGCTCGAGAACAACCCCAAGACTCCCCCGGCATCGCGAGATGAGGGCCTTCGTCTCCTGCATGGCCTAGAGACCAATCTCGCGACCTCTCTCCAAACGCCTCAGGAGGCTTGACTCGCTTTAGTCCACCCAGTGAGCTCCAAGAGATACCCGTCGCGACTCGAGAGCAGAGCGGGGTTCTTTGCTTCCACTCGAGATGGAGGCCTGTCTCCCCGGGTGTGTCTGGAATGCAACCCCGAGATCCCTGTCGCCCCTGGAGAGGAACACTGGCTTCTGGACACAAGCCTAGATGAGGTCTATTGGCCCTGCAGTCACTCGAGAGAAATCCCCAGCTTTCCTTCGCAACTCGAATGGAAGATTGGACTTCCCTGGGCCTACACAAGAGGCATCCTGAATTCCCCGTCGTAATTCGAGAATCCTGCTACACCTCGAGAAAAACCACGTGGTTCCCCCGTCATCGCAAGATGTAGCCCTGTGCCGCTACAGCGTCTCAGGAGAAGTCCCACTTTAGGAATTGGAGTTCGAAACGGTACTTGTCACCCTTGATGCGACCCACAAAGTGCCCCGACATCCCGGTCTCCCTCGAGAGGAACACCGAAGTTTTCCGGCAACACTTCCTCGGAGCCTCTTCTACCCTCCTGATCTGGACAGGAGGGTCGACTCCCCTGCTTTGTCTGGAAGGGGTTCCCGACCTTCCGGTCGCACCTCAGGATGAGGCCGGTCTCACGACGACATTCCAGACGTGGCCTCGTGGGTGGTTCCACATTCCGAAGGACCCCGATTTCCCGGTCCCCTCTTGATAAGAACCCGATGCCCGGACACCTCTTCGAACTCCACCCTGTGAATGAAGTCAACACGAAGGGGCAGTGACTCGCCCGTGCATCGTCGGGAAAAGACCCCCAGGTTCCAAATACCGCTCGACAAGTGGCCTGTCTCCCCGGGAACACCTCGAGAGGCAAGCGGAGTTCCATGCCTCAACCCAAGACGAGGCCTGACTCTCCTGTCCCAAGTCTGCAGGGACCTTGCGATCGGAGTCTGAAGTCAGAGGAACCCTGAGGTTCCTGCCTCAACTGGAGATGAGGCCCTCTTCCAATGCACCAAACCCAGTGGAGTGCCGAGAGGCCCCTCCCACCTCCAGTTTCCCTGACTTCTCAGAGCCACCATGAGAAGCCCCCTGAGGTCACCTGCACAAGTCGAGGGACCCCAGGGTGTCCTGCCTCAACCCGAGAAAGACCTCGAGAGACCTTCTTCAACACGTCTCGAGGCCAGATTCCCCTACTGCCGTGAGCCGGCATATTGCATATTGAGTGCATATTGCATATTGCATATTGAGTGCAGCACTTTCCACAGCATCATCTTTCAGGATCTGGAATAGCTCCACTGGAATTCTATCACTGCTGGGAGCCAGTGAGGAACTCCGCCCATGACAAAGGTCATGAGGAAGGAGGCTCGGCATACGCAAAGGCGGGATCGAGCTTCAGGAGTCCCCCTGGAAATTCTCGAGCATATACCCCCAAAACCAGAGTCTGCCTACTTTCTGCTTGTGCTTTCACCTAAACCTCTGACTTTACGGGGGGCTCTCCCCCACTACCTCTCTCTGAAAAAAGAGTTAGCTTACAGTTCCAGTTAATAATTCCTGGGTGTGACAGTGTTTAACCTACAAACTCCTTTGGAAATCCTCTAGCCTGCCTGAATAGGTTTTTCCGGCCACATGGGATTGTTCAGAGCCTCCCAACTGTGAGAGGCAGGAGATGTTCTAAACTGTCTAAACACAGATTCTTTTGAGTAGTTACAAGATTGATTAGAAATTGTATTGGTGAATGGTTTTTCACTTGTTGGGCCATTGTTTGCTGCTAAGTTTCCATATCCCTTACCTGCTGTGTCCCTGGCAGTGTATTGATTAATATAATTGGTGTAAGTAGTAGCTTTAATGTTTGTAACCTGGGACCCTTGAGTTAATTCTTTTTCTTGTTATAGCCCACCACACCTTTGCTCTGTAGGAATGCAACTTTATCTAATGCTTTTTTGGAGGGTGGCTCCTGACCAACCACCTTTAGAGAAAAATAAGTTTTCTGAAGAAAAGGTCTTAAAATGTTAACAGGCCTCCGGGCCAGAAGATGATGCAAATCACCTAAGCTTTTGCATATGATAAGTTTGCAGGAAGAAAGCCTGGTTTGCTGCAAGACTCGACCCCTTCCCCCATTATCCTCTATGCATAACTTAAGGTATAAAAACTACTTTGAAAAATAAAGTGCGGGCCTTGTTCACCGAAACTTGGTCTCACCATGTCGTTCTTTCTCTTACCTTCTGGCTGAATTATTCAGCCTCTTTTCTCCACTGAATTTCCTCACTGAGCTATCCTCATTCTATTACTCTTTATATCCTTAATTAACATTTAATTAAGCAGTGGTTTCCTGATCTTCGCCTACGCCGTCTCTCCTTCGAATACCCTGGATCAGCCGGGGCTGGTCCCCGGCACCCTACCATGGCTCGAGAGCAATGAGGCGCTCGCCCTCGCCACTCGCATGGAGACCCGACTTCCCTGGCGCCCCACGAGAGGCTCACTGACCTCGCCGTCGTACCTCGTGAGAAAGCGCACACTGGGGCCGCCGCTCGAGAACAACCCCAAGACTCCCCCGGCATCGCGAGATGAGGGCCTTCGTCTCCTGCATGGCCTAGAGACCAATCTCGCGACCTCTCTCCAAACGCCTCAGGAGGCTTGACTCGCTTTAGTCCACCCAGTGAGCTCCAAGAGATACCCGTCGCGACTCGAGAGCAGAGCGGGGTTCTTTGCTTCCACTCGAGATGGAGGCCTGTCTCCCCGGGTGTGTCTGGAATGCAACCCCGAGATCCCTGTCGCCCCTGGAGAGGAACACTGGCTTCTGGACACAAGCCTAGATGAGGTCTATTGGCCCTGCAGTCACTCGAGAGAAATCCCCAGCTTTCCTTCGCAACTCGAATGGAAGATTGGACTTCCCTGGGCCTACACAAGAGGCATCCTGAATTCCCCGTCGTAATTCGAGAATCCTGCTACACCTCGAGAAAAACCACGTGGTTCCCCCGTCATCGCAAGATGTAGCCCTGTGCCGCTACAGCGTCTCAGGAGAAGTCCCACTTTAGGAATTGGAGTTCGAAACGGTACTTGTCACCCTTGATGCGACCCACAAAGTGCCCCGACATCCCGGTCTCCCTCGAGAGGAACACCGAAGTTTTCCGGCAACACTTCCTCGGAGCCTCTTCTACCCTCCTGATCTGGACAGGAGGGTCGACTCCCCTGCTTTGTCTGGAAGGGGTTCCCGACCTTCCGGTCGCACCTCAGGATGAGGCCGGTCTCACGACGACATTCCAGACGTGGCCTCGTGGGTGGTTCCACATTCCGAAGGACCCCGATTTCCCGGTCCCCTCTTGATAAGAACCCGATGCCCGGACACCTCTTCGAACTCCACCCTGTGAATGAAGTCAACACGAAGGGGCAGTGACTCGCCCGTGCATCGTCGGGAAAAGACCCCCAGGTTCCAAATACCGCTCGACAAGTGGCCTGTCTCCCCGGGAACACCTCGAGAGGCAAGCGGAGTTCCATGCCTCAACCCAAGACGAGGCCTGACTCTCCTGTCCCAAGTCTGCAGGGACCTTGCGATCGGAGTCTGAAGTCAGAGGAACCCTGAGGTTCCTGCCTCAACTGGAGATGAGGCCCTCTTCCAATGCACCAAACCCAGTGGAGTGCCGAGAGGCCCCTCCCACCTCCAGTTTCCCTGACTTCTCAGAGCCACCATGAGAAGCCCCCTGAGGTCACCTGCACAAGTCGAGGGACCCCAGGGTGTCCTGCCTCAACCCGAGAAAGACCTCGAGAGACCTTCTTCAACACGTCTCGAGGCCAGATTCCCCTACTGCCGTGAGCCGGCATATTGCATATTGAGTGCATATTGCATATTGCATATTGAGTGCAGCACTTTCCACAGCATCATCTTTCAGGATCTGGAATAGCTCCACTGGAATTCTATCACTGCTGGGAGCCAGTGAGGAACTCCGCCCATGACAAAGGTCATGAGGAAGGAGGCTCGGCATACGCAAAGGCGGGATCGAGCTTCAGGAGTCCCCCTGGAAATTCTCGAGCATATACCCCCAAAACCAGAGTCTGCCTACTTTCTGCTTGTGCTTTCACCTAAACCTCTGACTTTACGGGGGGCTCTCCCCCACTACCTCTCTCTGAAAAAAGAGTTAGCTTACAGTTCCAGTTAATAATTCCTGGGTGTGACAGTGTTTAACCTACAAACTCCTTTGGAAATCCTCTAGCCTGCCTGAATAGGTTTTTCCGGCCACATGGGATCGTTCAGAGCCTCCCAACTGTGAGAGGCAGGAGATGTTCTAAACTGTCTAAACACAGATTCTTTTGAGTAGTTACAAGATTGATTAGAAATTGTATTGGTGAATGGTTTTTCACTTGTTGGGCCATTGTTTGCTGCTAAGTTTCCATATCCCTTACCTGCTGTGTCCCTGGCAGTGTATTGATTAATATAATTGGTGTAAGTAGTAGCTTTAATGTTTGTAACCTGGGACCCTTGAGTTAATTCTTTTTCTTGTTATAGCCCACCACACCTTTGCTCTGTAGGAATGCAACTTTATCTAATGCTTTTTTGGAGGGTGGCTCCTGACCAACCACCTTTAGAGAAAAATAAGTTTTCTGAAGAAAAGGTCTTAAAATGTTAACAGGCCTCCGGGCCAGAAGATGATGCAAATCACCTAAGCTTTTGCATATGATAAGTTTGCAGGAAGAAAGCCTGGTTTGCTGCAAGACTCGACCCCTTCCCCCATTATCCTCTATGCATAACTTAAGGTATAAAAACTACTTTGAAAAATAAAGTGCGGGCCTTGTTCACCGAAACTTGGTCTCACCATGTCGTTCTTTCTCTTACCTTCTGGCTGAATTATTCAGCCTCTTTTCTCCACTGAATTTCCTCACTGAGCTATCCTCATTCTATTACTCTTTATATCCTTAATTAACATTTAATTAAGCAGTGGTTTCCTGATCTTCGCCTACGCCGTCTCTCCTTCGAATACCCTGGATCAGCCGGGGCTGGTCCCCGGCACCCTACCATGGCTCGAGAGCAATGAGGCGCTCGCCCTCGCCACTCGCATGGAGACCCGACTTCCCTGGCGCCCCACGAGAGGCTCACTGACCTCGCCGTCGTACCTCGTGAGAAAGCGCACACTGGGGCCGCCGCTCGAGAACAACCCCAAGACTCCCCCGGCATCGCGAGATGAGGGCCTTCGTCTCCTGCATGGCCTAGAGACCAATCTCGCGACCTCTCTCCAAACGCCTCAGGAGGCTTGACTCGCTTTAGTCCACCCAGTGAGCTCCAAGAGATACCCGTCGCGACTCGAGAGCAGAGCGGGGTTCTTTGCTTCCACTCGAGATGGAGGCCTGTCTCCCCGGGTGTGTCTGGAATGCAACCCCGAGATCCCTGTCGCCCCTGGAGAGGAACACTGGCTTCTGGACACAAGCCTAGATGAGGTCTATTGGCCCTGCAGTCACTCGAGAGAAATCCCCAGCTTTCCTTCGCAACTCGAATGGAAGATTGGACTTCCCTGGGCCTACACAAGAGGCATCCTGAATTCCCCGTCGTAATTCGAGAATCCTGCTACACCTCGAGAAAAACCACGTGGTTCCCCCGTCATCGCAAGATGTAGCCCTGTGCCGCTACAGCGTCTCAGGAGAAGTCCCACTTTAGGAATTGGAGTTCGAAACGGTACTTGTCACCCTTGATGCGACCCACAAAGTGCCCCGACATCCCGGTCTCCCTCGAGAGGAACACCGAAGTTTTCCGGCAACACTTCCTCGGAGCCTCTTCTACCCTCCTGATCTGGACAGGAGGGTCGACTCCCCTGCTTTGTCTGGAAGGGGTTCCCGACCTTCCGGTCGCACCTCAGGATGAGGCCGGTCTCACGACGACATTCCAGACGTGGCCTCGTGGGTGGTTCCACATTCCGAAGGACCCCGATTTCCCGGTCCCCTCTTGATAAGAACCCGATGCCCGGACACCTCTTCGAACTCCACCCTGTGAATGAAGTCAACACGAAGGGGCAGTGACTCGCCCGTGCATCGTCGGGAAAAGACCCCCAGGTTCCAAATACCGCTCGACAAGTGGCCTGTCTCCCCGGGAACACCTCGAGAGGCAAGCGGAGTTCCATGCCTCAACCCAAGACGAGGCCTGACTCTCCTGTCCCAAGTCTGCAGGGACCTTGCGATCGGAGTCTGAAGTCAGAGGAACCCTGAGGTTCCTGCCTCAACTGGAGATGAGGCCCTCTTCCAATGCACCAAACCCAGTGGAGTGCCGAGAGGCCCCTCCCACCTCCAGTTTCCCTGACTTCTCAGAGCCACCATGAGAAGCCCCCTGAGGTCACCTGCACAAGTCGAGGGACCCCAGGGTGTCCTGCCTCAACCCGAGAAAGACCTCGAGAGACCTTCTTCAACACGTCTCGAGGCCAGATTCCCCTACTATGACTTGAGAGTAAAGACGCGCTCCCCCTCGCCATTCGCATGGAGACCCGACTTCCTTGCCGCCCCACGAGAGGCTCACTGACCTCGCCGTCGTACCTCGCGAGAAACCGCACACTGGGGCCGCCGCTCGAGAACAACCCCGAGCCTCCCCCGTCATCGCGACTTGAGGGCCTTCGTCTCCTGTATGGCCTAGAGACCAGTCTCTCGACCTCTCTCCAAACGCCTCAGGAGGCTTGACTCCCTTTAGTCCACCCAGTGAGCTCCAAGAGATACCCGTCGCGACTCGAGAGCAGAGCGGGGTTCTTTGCTTCCACTCGAGATGGATGCCTGTCTCCCCGGGTGCGTCTGGAATGCAACCCCGAGATCCCTTTCGCCCCTGGAGAGGAACATTGGCTTCTGGACACAAGCCTAGATGAGGTCTATTGGCCCTGCAGTCACTCGAGAGCAATCCCCAGCTTTCCTTCGCAACTCGAATGGAAGATTGGACTTCCCTGGGCCAACACAAGAGGCATCCTGAATTCCCCGTCGTAACTCGAGAATCCCGCTGCAACTCGAGAAAATCCACGTGGTTCCCCCGTCATCGCAAGATGAAGCCCTTTCCCGCTACAGTGTCTCAGGAGAAGTCCCACGTTAGGTATTGGAGGTCGAAACGGTACTTGGCACCCTTGATGCGACCCACAAAGTGCCCCGACATCCCGGTCTCCCTCAAGAGGAACACCGAGGTTTTCCCGCACCACTTCCTCTGAGCCCCTTCTACCCTCCTGATCTGGACAGGAGGGTCGACTCCCCTGCTTTGTCTGGAAGGGGTTCCCGACCTTCCGGTCGCACCTCAGGATGAGGCCGGTCTCACGACGACATTCCAGACGTGGCCTCGTGGGTGGTTCCACATTCCGAAGGACCCCGATTTCCCGGTCCCCTCTTGATAAGAACCCGATGCCCGGACACCTCTTCGAACTCCACCCTGTGAATGAAGTCAACACGAAGGGGCAGTGACTCGCCCGTGCATCGTCGGGAAAAGACCCCCAGGTTCCAAATACCGCTCGACAAGTGGCCTGTCTCCCCGGGAACACCTCGAGAGGCAAGCGGAGTTCCATGCCTCAACCCAAGACGAGGCCTGACTCTCCTGTCCCAAGTCTGCAGGGACCTTGCGATCGGAGTCTGAAGTCAGAGGAACCCTGAGGTTCCTGCCTCAACTGGAGATGAGGCCCTCTTCCAATGCACCAAACCCAGTGGAGTGCCGAGAGGCCCCTCCCACCTCCAGTTTCCCTGACTTCTCAGAGCCACCATGAGAAGCCCCCTGAGGTCACCTGCACAAGTCGAGGGACCCCAGGGTGTCCTGCCTCAACCCGAGAAAGACCTCGAGAGACCTTCTTCAACACGTCTCGAGGCCAGATTCCCCTACTGCCGTGAGCCGGCATATTGCATATTGAGTGCATATTGCATATTGCATATTGAGTGCAGCACTTTCCACAGCATCATCTTTCAGGATCTGGAATAGCTCCACTGGAATTCTATCACTGCTGGGAGCCAGTGAGGAACTCCGCCCATGACAAAGGTCATGAGGAAGGAGGCTCGGCATACGCAAAGGCGGGATCGAGCTTCAGGAGTCCCCCTGGAAATTCTCGAGCATATACCCCCAAAACCAGAGTCTGCCTACTTTCTGCTTGTGCTTTCACCTAAACCTCTGACTTTACGGGGGGCTCTCCCCCACTACCTCTCTCTGAAAAAAGAGTTAGCTTACAGTTCCAGTTAATAATTCCTGGGTGTGACAGTGTTTAACCTACAAACTCCTTTGGAAATCCTCTAGCCTGCCTGAATAGGTTTTTCCGGCCACATGGGATTGTTCAGAGCCTCCCAACTGTGAGAGGCAGGAGATGTTCTAAACTGTCTAAACACAGATTCTTTTGAGTAGTTACAAGATTGATTAGAAATTGTATTGGTGAATGGTTTTTCACTTGTTGGGCCATTGTTTGCTGCTAAGTTTCCATATCCCTTACCTGCTGTGTCCCTGGCAGTGTATTGATTAATATAATTGGTGTAAGTAGTAGCTTTAATGTTTGTAACCTGGGACCCTTGAGTTAATTCTTTTTCTTGTTATAGCCCACCACACCTTTGCTCTGTAGGAATGCAACTTTATCTAATGCTTTTTTGGAGGGTGGCTCCTGACCAACCACCTTTAGAGAAAAATAAGTTTTCTGAAGAAAAGGTCTTAAAATGTTAACAGGCCTCCGGGCCAGAAGATGATGCAAATCACCTAAGCTTTTGCATATGATAAGTTTGCAGGAAGAAAGCCTGGTTTGCTGCAAGACTCGACCCCTTCCCCCATTATCCTCTATGCATAACTTAAGGTATAAAAACTACTTTGAAAAATAAAGTGCGGGCCTTGTTCACCGAAACTTGGTCTCACCATGTCGTTCTTTCTCTTACCTTCTGGCTGAATTATTCAGCCTCTTTTCTCCACTGAATTTCCTCACTGAGCTATCCTCATTCTATTACTCTTTATATCCTTAATTAACATTTAATTAAGCAGTGGTTTCCTGATCTTCGCCTACGCCGTCTCTCCTTCGAATACCCTGGATCAGCCGGGGCTGGTCCCCGGCACCCTACCATGGCTCGAGAGCAATGAGGCGCTCGCCCTCGCCACTCGCATGGAGACCCGACTTCCCTGGCGCCCCACGAGAGGCTCACTGACCTCGCCGTCGTACCTCGTGAGAAAGCGCACACTGGGGCCGCCGCTCGAGAACAACCCCAAGACTCCCCCGGCATCGCGAGATGAGGGCCTTCGTCTCCTGCATGGCCTAGAGACCAATCTCGCGACCTCTCTCCAAACGCCTCAGGAGGCTTGACTCGCTTTAGTCCACCCAGTGAGCTCCAAGAGATACCCGTCGCGACTCGAGAGCAGAGCGGGGTTCTTTGCTTCCACTCGAGATGGAGGCCTGTCTCCCCGGGTGTGTCTGGAATGCAACCCCGAGATCCCTGTCGCCCCTGGAGAGGAACACTGGCTTCTGGACACAAGCCTAGATGAGGTCTATTGGCCCTGCAGTCACTCGAGAGAAATCCCCAGCTTTCCTTCGCAACTCGAATGGAAGATTGGACTTCCCTGGGCCTACACAAGAGGCATCCTGAATTCCCCGTCGTAATTCGAGAATCCTGCTACACCTCGAGAAAAACCACGTGGTTCCCCCGTCATCGCAAGATGTAGCCCTGTGCCGCTACAGCGTCTCAGGAGAAGTCCCACTTTAGGAATTGGAGGTCGAAACGGTACTTGTCACCCTTGATGCGACCCACAAAGTGCCCCGACATCCCGGTCTCCCTCGAGAGGAACACCGAAGTTTTCCGGCAACACTTCCTCGGAGCCTCTTCTACCCTCCTGATCTGGACAGGAGGGTCGACTCCCCTGCTTTGTCTGGAAGGGGTTCCCGACCTTCCGGTCGCACCTCAGGATGAGGCCGGTCTCACGACGACATTCCAGACGTGGCCTCGTGGGTGGTTCCACATTCCGAAGGACCCCGATTTCCCGGTCCCCTCTTGATAAGAACCCGATGCCCGGACACCTCTTCGAACTCCACCCTGTGAATGAAGTCAACACGAAGGGGCAGTGACTCGCCCGTGCATCGTCGGGAAAAGACCCCCAGGTTCCAAATACCGCTCGACAAGTGGCCTGTCTCCCCGGGAACACCTCGAGAGGCAAGCGGAGTTCCATGCCTCAACCCAAGACGAGGCCTGACTCTCCTGTCCCAAGTCTGCAGGGACCTTGCGATCGGAGTCTGAAGTCAGAGGAACCCTGAGGTTCCTGCCTCAACTGGAGATGAGGCCCTCTTCCAATGCACCAAACCCAGTGGAGTGCCGAGAGGCCCCTCCCACCTCCAGTTTCCCTGACTTCTCAGAGCCACCATGAGAAGCCCCCTGAGGTCACCTGCACAAGTCGAGGGACCCCAGGGTGTCCTGCCTCAACCCGAGAAAGACCTCGAGAGACCTTCTTCAACACGTCTCGAGGCCAGATTCCCCTACTGCCGTGAGCCGGCATATTGCATATTGAGTGCATATTGCATATTGCATATTGAGTGCAGCACTTTCCACAGCATCATCTTTCAGGATCTGGAATAGCTCCACTGGAATTCTATCACTGCTGGGAGCCAGTGAGGAACTCCGCCCATGACAAAGGTCATGAGGAAGGAGGCTCGGCATACGCAAAGGCGGGATCGAGCTTCAGGAGTCCCCCTGGAAATTCTCGAGCATATACCCCCAAAACCAGAGTCTGCCTACTTTCTGCTTGTGCTTTCACCTAAACCTCTGACTTTACGGGGGGCTCTCCCCCACTACCTCTCTCTGAAAAAAGAGTTAGCTTACAGTTCCAGTTAATAATTCCTGGGTGTGACAGTGTTTAACCTACAAACTCCTTTGGAAATCCTCTAGCCTGCCTGAATAGGTTTTTCCGGCCACATGGGATCGTTCAGAGCCTCCCAACTGTGAGAGGCAGGAGATGTTCTAAACTGTCTAAACACAGATTCTTTTGAGTAGTTACAAGATTGATTAGAAATTGTATTGGTGAATGGTTTTTCACTTGTTGGGCCATTGTTTGCTGCTAAGTTTCCATATCCCTTACCTGCTGTGTCCCTGGCAGTGTATTGATTAATATAATTGGTGTAAGTAGTAGCTTTAATGTTTGTAACCTGGGACCCTTGAGTTAATTCTTTTTCTTGTTATAGCCCACCACACCTTTGCTCTGTAGGAATGCAACTTTATCTAATGCTTTTTTGGAGGGTGGCTCCTGACCAACCACCTTTAGAGAAAAATAAGTTTTCTGAAGAAAAGGTCTTAAAATGTTAACAGGCCTCCGGGCCAGAAGATGATGCAAATCACCTAAGCTTTTGCATATGATAAGTTTGCAGGAAGAAAGCCTGGTTTGCTGCAAGACTCGACCCCTTCCCCCATTATCCTCTATGCATAACTTAAGGTATAAAAACTACTTTGAAAAATAAAGTGCGGGCCTTGTTCACCGAAACTTGGTCTCACCATGTCGTTCTTTCTCTTACCTTCTGGCTGAATTATTCAGCCTCTTTTCTCCACTGAATTTCCTCACTGAGCTATCCTCATTCTATTACTCTTTATATCCTTAATTAACATTTAATTAAGCAGTGGTTTCCTGATCTTCGCCTACGCCGTCTCTCCTTCGAATACCCTGGATCAGCCGGGGCTGGTCCCCGGCACCCTACCATGGCTCGAGAGCAATGAGGCGCTCGCCCTCGCCACTCGCATGGAGACCCGACTTCCCTGGCGCCCCACGAGAGGCTCACTGACCTCGCCGTCGTACCTCGTGAGAAAGCGCACACTGGGGCCGCCGCTCGAGAACAACCCCAAGACTCCCCCGGCATCGCGAGATGAGGGCCTTCGTCTCCTGCATGGCCTAGAGACCAATCTCGCGACCTCTCTCCAAACGCCTCAGGAGGCTTGACTCGCTTTAGTCCACCCAGTGAGCTCCAAGAGATACCCGTCGCGACTCGAGAGCAGAGCGGGGTTCTTTGCTTCCACTCGAGATGGAGGCCTGTCTCCCCGGGTGTGTCTGGAATGCAACCCCGAGATCCCTGTCGCCCCTGGAGAGGAACACTGGCTTCTGGACACAAGCCTAGATGAGGTCTATTGGCCCTGCAGTCACTCGAGAGAAATCCCCAGCTTTCCTTCGCAACTCGAATGGAAGATTGGACTTCCCTGGGCCTACACAAGAGGCATCCTGAATTCCCCGTCGTAATTCGAGAATCCTGCTACACCTCGAGAAAAACCACGTGGTTCCCCCGTCATCGCAAGATGTAGCCCTGTGCCGCTACAGCGTCTCAGGAGAAGTCCCACTTTAGGAATTGGAGTTCGAAACGGTACTTGTCACCCTTGATGCGACCCACAAAGTGCCCCGACATCCCGGTCTCCCTCGAGAGGAACACCGAAGTTTTCCGGCAACACTTCCTCGGAGCCTCTTCTACCCTCCTGATCTGGACAGGAGGGTCGACTCCCCTGCTTTGTCTGGAAGGGGTTCCCGACCTTCCGGTCGCACCTCAGGATGAGGCCGGTCTCACGACGACATTCCAGACGTGGCCTCGTGGGTGGTTCCACATTCCGAAGGACCCCGATTTCCCGGTCCCCTCTTGATAAGAACCCGATGCCCGGACACCTCTTCGAACTCCACCCTGTGAATGAAGTCAACACGAAGGGGCAGTGACTCGCCCGTGCATCGTCGGGAAAAGACCCCCAGGTTCCAAATACCGCTCGACAAGTGGCCTGTCTCCCCGGGAACACCTCGAGAGGCAAGCGGAGTTCCATGCCTCAACCCAAGACGAGGCCTGACTCTCCTGTCCCAAGTCTGCAGGGACCTTGCGATCGGAGTCTGAAGTCAGAGGAACCCTGAGGTTCCTGCCTCAACTGGAGATGAGGCCCTCTTCCAATGCACCAAACCCAGTGGAGTGCCGAGAGGCCCCTCCCACCTCCAGTTTCCCTGACTTCTCAGAGCCACCATGAGAAGCCCCCTGAGGTCACCTGCACAAGTCGAGGGACCCCAGGGTGTCCTGCCTCAACCCGAGAAAGACCTCGAGAGACCTTCTTCAACACGTCTCGAGGCCAGATTCCCCTACTGCCGTGAGCCGGCATATTGCATATTGAGTGCATATTGCATATTGCATATTGAGTGCAGCACTTTCCACAGCATCATCTTTCAGGATCTGGAATAGCTCCACTGGAATTCTATCACTGCTGGGAGCCAGTGAGGAACTCCGCCCATGACAAAGGTCATGAGGAAGGAGGCTCGGCATACGCAAAGGCGGGATCGAGCTTCAGGAGTCCCCCTGGAAATTCTCGAGCATATACCCCCAAAACCAGAGTCTGCCTACTTTCTGCTTGTGCTTTCACCTAAACCTCTGACTTTACGGGGGGCTCTCCCCCACTACCTCTCTCTGAAAAAAGAGTTAGCTTACAGTTCCAGTTAATAATTCCTGGGTGTGACAGTGTTTAACCTACAAACTCCTTTGGAAATCCTCTAGCCTGCCTGAATAGGTTTTTCCGGCCACATGGGATCGTTCAGAGCCTCCCAACTGTGAGAGGCAGGAGATGTTCTAAACTGTCTAAACACAGATTCTTTTGAGTAGTTACAAGATTGATTAGAAATTGTATTGGTGAATGGTTTTTCACTTGTTGGGCCATTGTTTGCTGCTAAGTTTCCATATCCCTTACCTGCTGTGTCCCTGGCAGTGTATTGATTAATATAATTGGTGTAAGTAGTAGCTTTAATGTTTGTAACCTGGGACCCTTGAGTTAATTCTTTTTCTTGTTATAGCCCACCACACCTTTGCTCTGTAGGAATGCAACTTTATCTAATGCTTTTTTGGAGGGTGGCTCCTGACCAACCACCTTTAGAGA
The DNA here is from genome assembly GCF_029378745.1 of Bos indicus. Classification (NCBI taxonomy): domain Eukaryota; kingdom Metazoa; phylum Chordata; class Mammalia; order Artiodactyla; family Bovidae; genus Bos; species Bos indicus. Next base: position 17,386 of record NW_027223751.1, on the reverse strand, counting down.
AAAATAAGTTTTCTGAAGAAAAGGTCTTAAAATGTTAACAGGCCTCCGGGCCAGAAGATGATGCAAATCACCTAAGCTTTTGCATATGATAAGTTTGCAGGAAGAAAGCCTGGTTTGCTGCAAGACTCGACCCCTTCCCCCATTATCCTCTATGCATAACTTAAGGTATAAAAACTACTTTGAAAAATAAAGTGCGGGCCTTGTTCACCGAAACTTGGTCTCACCATGTCGTTCTTTCTCTTACCTTCTGGCTGAATTATTCAGCCTCTTTTCTCCACTGAATTTCCTCACTGAGCTATCCTCATTCTATTACTCTTTATATCCTTAATTAACATTTAATTAAGCAGTGGTTTCCTGATCTTCGCCTACGCCGTCTCTCCTTCGAATACCCTGGATCAGCCGGGGCTGGTCCCCGGCACCCTACCATGGCTCGAGAGCAATGAGGCGCTCGCCCTCGCCACTCGCATGGAGACCCGACTTCCCTGGCGCCCCACGAGAGGCTCACTGACCTCGCCGTCGTACCTCGTGAGAAAGCGCACACTGGGGCCGCCGCTCGAGAACAACCCCAAGACTCCCCCGGCATCGCGAGATGAGGGCCTTCGTCTCCTGCATGGCCTAGAGACCAATCTCGCGACCTCTCTCCAAACGCCTCAGGAGGCTTGACTCGCTTTAGTCCACCCAGTGAGCTCCAAGAGATACCCGTCGCGACTCGAGAGCAGAGCGGGGTTCTTTGCTTCCACTCGAGATGGAGGCCTGTCTCCCCGGGTGTGTCTGGAATGCAACCCCGAGATCCCTGTCGCCCCTGGAGAGGAACACTGGCTTCTGGACACAAGCCTAGATGAGGTCTATTGGCCCTGCAGTCACTCGAGAGAAATCCCCAGCTTTCCTTCGCAACTCGAATGGAAGATTGGACTTCCCTGGGCCTACACAAGAGGCATCCTGAATTCCCCGTCGTAATTCGAGAATCCTGCTACACCTCGAGAAAAACCACGTGGTTCCCCCGTCATCGCAAGATGTAGCCCTGTGCCGCTACAGCGTCTCAGGAGAAGTCCCACTTTAGGAATTGGAGGTCGAAACGGTACTTGTCACCCTTGATGCGACCCACAAAGTGCCCCGACATCCCGGTCTCCCTCGAGAGGAACACCGAAGTTTTCCGGCAACACTTCCTCGGAGCCTCTTCTACCCTCCTGATCTGGACAGGAGGGTCGACTCCCCTGCTTTGTCTGGAAGGGGTTCCCGACCTTCCGGTCGCACCTCAGGATGAGGCCGGTCTCACGACGACATTCCAGACGTGGCCTCGTGGGTGGTTCCACATTCCGAAGGACCCCGATTTCCCGGTCCCCTCTTGATAAGAACCCGATGCCCGGACACCTCTTCGAACTCCACCCTGTGAATGAAGTCAACACGAAGGGGCAGTGACTCGCCCGTGCATCGTCGGGAAAAGACCCCCAGGTTCCAAATACCGCTCGACAAGTGGCCTGTCTCCCCGGGAACACCTCGAGAGGCAAGCGGAGTTCCATGCCTCAACCCAAGACGAGGCCTGACTCTCCTGTCCCAAGTCTGCAGGGACCTTGCGATCGGAGTCTGAAGTCAGAGGAACCCTGAGGTTCCTGCCTCAACTGGAGATGAGGCCCTCTTCCAATGCACCAAACCCAGTGGAGTGCCGAGAGGCCCCTCCCACCTCCAGTTTCCCTGACTTCTCAGAGCCACCATGAGAAGCCCCCTGAGGTCACCTGCACAAGTCGAGGGACCCCAGGGTGTCCTGCCTCAACCCGAGAAAGACCTCGAGAGACCTTCTTCAACACGTCTCGAGGCCAGATTCCCCTACTATGACTTGAGAGTAAAGACGCGCTCCCCCTCGCCATTCGCATGGAGACCCGACTTCCTTGCCGCCCCACGAGAGGCTCACTGACCTCGCCGTCGTACCTCGCGAGAAACCGCACACTGGGGCCGCCGCTCGAGAACAACCCCGAGCCTCCCCCGTCATCGCGACTTGAGGGCCTTCGTCTCCTGTATGGCCTAGAGACCAGTCTCTCGACCTCTCTCCAAACGCCTCAGGAGGCTTGACTCCCTTTAGTCCACCCAGTGAGCTCCAAGAGATACCCGTCGCGACTCGAGAGCAGAGCGGGGTTCTTTGCTTCCACTCGAGATGGATGCCTGTCTCCCCGGGTGCGTCTGGAATGCAACCCCGAGATCCCTTTCGCCCCTGGAGAGGAACATTGGCTTCTGGACACAAGCCTAGATGAGGTCTATTGGCCCTGCAGTCACTCGAGAGCAATCCCCAGCTTTCCTTCGCAACTCGAATGGAAGATTGGACTTCCCTGGGCCAACACAAGAGGCATCCTGAATTCCCCGTCGTAACTCGAGAATCCCGCTGCAACTCGAGAAAATCCACGTGGTTCCCCCGTCATCGCAAGATGAAGCCCTTTCCCGCTACAGTGTCTCAGGAGAAGTCCCACGTTAGGTATTGGAGGTCGAAACGGTACTTGGCACCCTTGATGCGACCCACAAAGTGCCCCGACATCCCGGTCTCCCTCAAGAGGAACACCGAGGTTTTCCCGCACCACTTCCTCTGAGCCCCTTCTACCCTCCTGATCTGGACAGGAGGGTCGACTCCCCTGCTTTGTCTGGAAGGGGTTCCCGACCTTCCGGTCGCACCTCAGGATGAGGCCGGTCTCACGACGACATTCCAGACGTGGCCTCGTGGGTGGTTCCACATTCCGAAGGACCCCGATTTCCCGGTCCCCTCTTGATAAGAACCCGATGCCCGGACACCTCTTCGAACTCCACCCTGTGAATGAAGTCAACACGAAGGGGCAGTGACTCGCCCGTGCATCGTCGGGAAAAGACCCCCAGGTTCCAAATACCGCTCGACAAGTGGCCTGTCTCCCCGGGAACACCTCGAGAGGCAAGCGGAGTTCCATGCCTCAACCCAAGACGAGGCCTGACTCTCCTGTCCCAAGTCTGCAGGGACCTTGCGATCGGAGTCTGAAGTCAGAGGAACCCTGAGGTTCCTGCCTCAACTGGAGATGAGGCCCTCTTCCAATGCACCAAACCCAGTGGAGTGCCGAGAGGCCCCTCCCACCTCCAGTTTCCCTGACTTCTCAGAGCCACCATGAGAAGCCCCCTGAGGTCACCTGCACAAGTCGAGGGACCCCAGGGTGTCCTGCCTCAACCCGAGAAAGACCTCGAGAGACCTTCTTCAACACGTCTCGAGGCCAGATTCCCCTACTATGACTTGAGAGTAAAGACGCGCTCCCCCTCGCCATTCGCATGGAGACCCGACTTCCTTGCCGCCCCACGAGAGGCTCACTGACCTCGCCGTCGTACCTCGCGAGAAACCGCACACTGGGGCCGCCGCTCGAGAACAACCCCGAGCCTCCCCCGTCATCGCGACTTGAGGGCCTTCGTCTCCTGTATGGCCTAGAGACCAGTCTCTCGACCTCTCTCCAAACGCCTCAGGAGGCTTGACTCCCTTTAGTCCACCCAGTGAGCTCCAAGAGATACCCGTCGCGACTCGAGAGCAGAGCGGGGTTCTTTGCTTCCACTCGAGATGGATGCCTGTCTCCCCGGGTGCGTCTGGAATGCAACCCCGAGATCCCTTTCGCCCCTGGAGAGGAACATTGGCTTCTGGACACAAGCCTAGATGAGGTCTATTGGCCCTGCAGTCACTCGAGAGCAATCCCCAGCTTTCCTTCGCAACTCGAATGGAAGATTGGACTTCCCTGGGCCAACACAAGAGGCATCCTGAATTCCCCGTCGTAACTCGAGAATCCCGCTGCAACTCGAGAAAATCCACGTGGTTCCCCCGTCATCGCAAGATGAAGCCCTTTCCCGCTACAGTGTCTCAGGAGAAGTCCCACGTTAGGTATTGGAGGTCGAAACGGTACTTGGCACCCTTGATGCGACCCACAAAGTGCCCCGACATCCCGGTCTCCCTCAAGAGGAACACCGAGGTTTTCCCGCACCACTTCCTCTGAGCCCCTTCTACCCTCCTGATCTGGACAGGAGGGTCGACTCCCCTGCTTTGTCTGGAAGGGGTTCCCGACCTTCCGGTCGCACCTCAGGATGAGGCCGGTCTCACGACGACATTCCAGACGTGGCCTCGTGGGTGGTTCCACATTCCGAAGGACCCCGATTTCCCGGTCCCCTCTTGATAAGAACCCGATGCCCGGACACCTCTTCGAACTCCACCCTGTGAATGAAGTCAACACGAAGGGGCAGTGACTCGCCCGTGCATCGTCGGGAAAAGACCCCCAGGTTCCAAATACCGCTCGACAAGTGGCCTGTCTCCCCGGGAACACCTCGAGAGGCAAGCGGAGTTCCATGCCTCAACCCAAGACGAGGCCTGACTCTCCTGTCCCAAGTCTGCAGGGACCTTGCGATCGGAGTCTGAAGTCAGAGGAACCCTGAGGTTCCTGCCTCAACTGGAGATGAGGCCCTCTTCCAATGCACCAAACCCAGTGGAGTGCCGAGAGGCCCCTCCCACCTCCAGTTTCCCTGACTTCTCAGAGCCACCATGAGAAGCCCCCTGAGGTCACCTGCACAAGTCGAGGGACCCCAGGGTGTCCTGCCTCAACCCGAGAAAGACCTCGAGAGACCTTCTTCAACACGTCTCGAGGCCAGATTCCCCTACTGCCGTGAGCCGGCATATTGCATATTGAGTGCATATTGCATATTGCATATTGAGTGCAGCACTTTCCACAGCATCATCTTTCAGGATCTGGAATAGCTCCACTGGAATTCTATCACTGCTGGGAGCCAGTGAGGAACTCCGCCCATGACAAAGGTCATGAGGAAGGAGGCTCGGCATACGCAAAGGCGGGATCGAGCTTCAGGAGTCCCCCTGGAAATTCTCGAGCATATACCCCCAAAACCAGAGTCTGCCTACTTTCTGCTTGTGCTTTCACCTAAACCTCTGACTTTACGGGGGGCTCTCCCCCACTACCTCTCTCTGAAAAAAGAGTTAGCTTACAGTTCCAGTTAATAATTCCTGGGTGTGACAGTGTTTAACCTACAAACTCCTTTGGAAATCCTCTAGCCTGCCTGAATAGGTTTTTCCGGCCACATGGGATCGTTCAGAGCCTCCCAACTGTGAGAGGCAGGAGATGTTCTAAACTGTCTAAACACAGATTCTTTTGAGTAGTTACAAGATTGATTAGAAATTGTATTGGTGAATGGTTTTTCACTTGTTGGGCCATTGTTTGCTGCTAAGTTTCCATATCCCTTACCTGCTGTGTCCCTGGCAGTGTATTGATTAATATAATTGGTGTAAGTAGTAGCTTTAATGTTTGTAACCTGGGACCCTTGAGTTAATTCTTTTTCTTGTTATAGCCCACCACACCTTTGCTCTGTAGGAATGCAACTTTATCTAATGCTTTTTTGGAGGGTGGCTCCTGACCAACCACCTTTAGAGAAAAATAAGTTTTCTGAAGAAAAGGTCTTAAAATGTTAACAGGCCTCCGGGCCAGAAGATGATGCAAATCACCTAAGCTTTTGCATATGATAAGTTTGCAGGAAGAAAGCCTGGTTTGCTGCAAGACTCGACCCCTTCCCCCATTATCCTCTATGCATAACTTAAGGTATAAAAACTACTTTGAAAAATAAAGTGCGGGCCTTGTTCACCGAAACTTGGTCTCACCATGTCGTTCTTTCTCTTACCTTCTGGCTGAATTATTCAGCCTCTTTTCTCCACTGAATTTCCTCACTGAGCTATCCTCATTCTATTACTCTTTATATCCTTAATTAACATTTAATTAAGCAGTGGTTTCCTGATCTTCGCCTACGCCGTCTCTCCTTCGAATACCCTGGATCAGCCGGGGCTGGTCCCCGGCACCCTACCATGGCTCGAGAGCAATGAGGCGCTCGCCCTCGCCACTCGCATGGAGACCCGACTTCCCTGGCGCCCCACGAGAGGCTCACTGACCTCGCCGTCGTACCTCGTGAGAAAGCGCACACTGGGGCCGCCGCTCGAGAACAACCCCAAGACTCCCCCGGCATCGCGAGATGAGGGCCTTCGTCTCCTGCATGGCCTAGAGACCAATCTCGCGACCTCTCTCCAAACGCCTCAGGAGGCTTGACTCGCTTTAGTCCACCCAGTGAGCTCCAAGAGATACCCGTCGCGACTCGAGAGCAGAGCGGGGTTCTTTGCTTCCACTCGAGATGGAGGCCTGTCTCCCCGGGTGTGTCTGGAATGCAACCCCGAGATCCCTGTCGCCCCTGGAGAGGAACACTGGCTTCTGGACACAAGCCTAGATGAGGTCTATTGGCCCTGCAGTCACTCGAGAGAAATCCCCAGCTTTCCTTCGCAACTCGAATGGAAGATTGGACTTCCCTGGGCCTACACAAGAGGCATCCTGAATTCCCCGTCGTAATTCGAGAATCCTGCTACACCTCGAGAAAAACCACGTGGTTCCCCCGTCATCGCAAGATGTAGCCCTGTGCCGCTACAGCGTCTCAGGAGAAGTCCCACTTTAGGAATTGGAGGTCGAAACGGTACTTGTCACCCTTGATGCGACCCACAAAGTGCCCCGACATCCCGGTCTCCCTCGAGAGGAACACCGAAGTTTTCCGGCAACACTTCCTCGGAGCCTCTTCTACCCTCCTGATCTGGACAGGAGGGTCGACTCCCCTGCTTTGTCTGGAAGGGGTTCCCGACCTTCCGGTCGCACCTCAGGATGAGGCCGGTCTCACGACGACATTCCAGACGTGGCCTCGTGGGTGGTTCCACATTCCGAAGGACCCCGATTTCCCGGTCCCCTCTTGATAAGAACCCGATGCCCGGACACCTCTTCGAACTCCACCCTGTGAATGAAGTCAACACGAAGGGGCAGTGACTCGCCCGTGCATCGTCGGGAAAAGACCCCCAGGTTCCAAATACCGCTCGACAAGTGGCCTGTCTCCCCGGGAACACCTCGAGAGGCAAGCGGAGTTCCATGCCTCAACCCAAGACGAGGCCTGACTCTCCTGTCCCAAGTCTGCAGGGACCTTGCGATCGGAGTCTGAAGTCAGAGGAACCCTGAGGTTCCTGCCTCAACTGGAGATGAGGCCCTCTTCCAATGCACCAAACCCAGTGGAGTGCCGAGAGGCCCCTCCCACCTCCAGTTTCCCTGACTTCTCAGAGCCACCATGAGAAGCCCCCTGAGGTCACCTGCACAAGTCGAGGGACCCCAGGGTGTCCTGCCTCAACCCGAGAAAGACCTCGAGAGACCTTCTTCAACACGTCTCGAGGCCAGATTCCCCTACTGCCGTGAGCCGGCATATTGCATATTGAGTGCATATTGCATATTGCATATTGAGTGCAGCACTTTCCACAGCATCCTCTTTCAGGATCTGGAATAGCTCCACTGGAATTCTATCACTGCTGGGAGCCAGTGAGGAACTCCGCCCATGACAAAGGTCATGAGGAAGGAGGCTCGGCATACGCAAAGGCGGGATCGAGCTTCAGGAGTCCCCCTGGAAATTCTCGAGCATATACCCCCAAAACCAGAGTCTGCCTACTTTCTGCTTGTGCTTTCACCTAAACCTCTGACTTTACGGGGGGCTCTCCCCCACTACCTCTCTCTGAAAAAAGAGTTAGCTTACAGTTCCAGTTAATAATTCCTGGGTGTGACAGTGTTTAACCTACAAACTCCTTTGGAAATCCTCTAGCCTGCCTGAATAGGTTTTTCCGGCCACATGGGATCGTTCAGAGCCTCCCAACTGTGAGAGGCAGGAGATGTTCTAAACTGTCTAAACACAGATTCTTTTGAGTAGTTACAAGATTGATTAGAAATTGTATTGGTGAATGGTTTTTCACTTGTTGGGCCATTGTTTGCTGCTAAGTTTCCATATCCCTTACCTGCTGTGTCCCTGGCAGTGTATTGATTAATATAATTGGTGTAAGTAGTAGCTTTAATGTTTGTAACCTGGGACCCTTGAGTTAATTCTTTTTCTTGTTATAGCCCACCACACCTTTGCTCTGTAGGAATGCAACTTTATCTAATGCTTTTTTGGAGGGTGGCTCCTGACCAACCACCTTTAGAGAAAAATAAGTTTTCTGAAGAAAAGGTCTTAAAATGTTAACAGGCCTCCGGGCCAGAAGATGATGCAAATCACCTAAGCTTTTGCATATGATAAGTTTGCAGGAAGAAAGCCTGGTTTGCTGCAAGACTCGACCCCTTCCCCCATTATCCTCTATGCATAACTTAAGGTATAAAAACTACTTTGAAAAATAAAGTGCGGGCCTTGTTCACCGAAACTTGGTCTCACCATGTCGTTCTTTCTCTTACCTTCTGGCTGAATTATTCAGCCTCTTTTCTCCACTGAATTTCCTCACTGAGCTATCCTCATTCTATTACTCTTTATATCCTTAATTAACATTTAATTAAGCAGTGGTTTCCTGATCTTCGCCTACGCCGTCTCTCCTTCGAATACCCTGGATCAGCCGGGGCTGGTCCCCGGCACCCTACCATGGCTCGAGAGCAATGAGGCGCTCGCCCTCGCCACTCGCATGGAGACCCGACTTCCCTGGCGCCCCACGAGAGGCTCACTGACCTCGCCGTCGTACCTCGTGAGAAAGCGCACACTGGGGCCGCCGCTCGAGAACAACCCCAAGACTCCCCCGGCATCGCGAGATGAGGGCCTTCGTCTCCTGCATGGCCTAGAGACCAATCTCGCGACCTCTCTCCAAACGCCTCAGGAGGCTTGACTCGCTTTAGTCCACCCAGTGAGCTCCAAGAGATACCCGTCGCGACTCGAGAGCAGAGCGGGGTTCTTTGCTTCCACTCGAGATGGAGGCCTGTCTCCCCGGGTGTGTCTGGAATGCAACCCCGAGATCCCTGTCGCCCCTGGAGAGGAACACTGGCTTCTGGACACAAGCCTAGATGAGGTCTATTGGCCCTGCAGTCACTCGAGAGAAATCCCCAGCTTTCCTTCGCAACTCGAATGGAAGATTGGACTTCCCTGGGCCTACACAAGAGGCATCCTGAATTCCCCGTCGTAATTCGAGAATCCTGCTACACCTCGAGAAAAACCACGTGGTTCCCCCGTCATCGCAAGATGTAGCCCTGTGCCGCTACAGCGTCTCAGGAGAAGTCCCACTTTAGGAATTGGAGGTCGAAACGGTACTTGTCACCCTTGATGCGACCCACAAAGTGCCCCGACATCCCGGTCTCCCTCGAGAGGAACACCGAAGTTTTCCGGCAACACTTCCTCGGAGCCTCTTCTACCCTCCTGATCTGGACAGGAGGGTCGACTCCCCTGCTTTGTCTGGAAGGGGTTCCCGACCTTCCGGTCGCACCTCAGGATGAGGCCGGTCTCACGACGACATTCCAGACGTGGCCTCGTGGGTGGTTCCACATTCCGAAGGACCCCGATTTCCCGGTCCCCTCTTGATAAGAACCCGATGCCCGGACACCTCTTCGAACTCCACCCTGTGAATGAAGTCAACACGAAGGGGCAGTGACTCGCCCGTGCATCGTCGGGAAAAGACCCCCAGGTTCCAAATACCGCTCGACAAGTGGCCTGTCTCCCCGGGAACACCTCGAGAGGCAAGCGGAGTTCCATGCCTCAACCCAAGACGAGGCCTGACTCTCCTGTCCCAAGTCTGCAGGGACCTTGCGATCGGAGTCTGAAGTCAGAGGAACCCTGAGGTTCCTGCCTCAACTGGAGATGAGGCCCTCTTCCAATGCACCAAACCCAGTGGAGTGCCGAGAGGCCCCTCCCACCTCCAGTTTCCCTGACTTCTCAGAGCCACCATGAGAAGCCCCCTGAGGTCACCTGCACAAGTCGAGGGACCCCAGGGTGTCCTGCCTCAACCCGAGAAAGACCTCGAGAGACCTTCTTCAACACGTCTCGAGGCCAGATTCCCCTACTGCCGTGAGCCGGCATATTGCATATTGAGTGCATATTGCATATTGCATATTGAGTGCAGCACTTTCCACAGCATCATCTTTCAGGATCTGGAATAGCTCCACTGGAATTCTATCACTGCTGGGAGCCAGTGAGGAACTCCGCCCATGACAAAGGTCATGAGGAAGGAGGCTCGGCATACGCAAAGGCGGGATCGAGCTTCAGGAGTCCCCCTGGAAATTCTCGAGCATATACCCCCAAAACCAGAGTCTGCCTACTTTCTGCTTGTGCTTTCACCTAAACCTCTGACTTTACGGGGGGCTCTCCCCCACTACCTCTCTCTGAAAAAAGAGTTAGCTTACAGTTCCAGTTAATAATTCCTGGGTGTGACAGTGTTTAACCTACAAACTCCTTTGGAAATCCTCTAGCCTGCCTGAATAGGTTTTTCCGGCCACATGGGATCGTTCAGAGCCTCCCAACTGTGAGAGGCAGGAGATGTTCTAAACTGTCTAAACACAGATTCTTTTGAGTAGTTACAAGATTGATTAGAAATTGTATTGGTGAATGGTTTTTCACTTGTTGGGCCATTGTTTGCTGCTAAGTTTCCATATCCCTTACCTGCTGTGTCCCTGGCAGTGTATTGATTAATATAATTGGTGTAAGTAGTAGCTTTAATGTTTGTAACCTGGGACCCTTGAGTTAATTCTTTTTCTTGTTATAGCCCACCACACCTTTGCTCTGTAGGAATGCAACTTTATCTAATGCTTTTTTGGAGGGTGGCTCCTGACCAACCACCTTTAGAGAAAAATAAGTTTTCTGAAGAAAAGGTCTTAAAATGTTAACAGGCCTCCGGGCCAGAAGATGATGCAAATCACCTAAGCTTTTGCATATGATAAGTTTGCAGGAAGAAAGCCTGGTTTGCTGCAAGACTCGACCCCTTCCCCCATTATCCTCTATGCATAACTTAAGGTATAAAAACTACTTTGAAAAATAAAGTGCGGGCCTTGTTCACCGAAACTTGGTCTCACCATGTCGTTCTTTCTCTTACCTTCTGGCTGAATTATTCAGCCTCTTTTCTCCACTGAATTTCCTCACTGAGCTATCCTCATTCTATTACTCTTTATATCCTTAATTAACATTTAATTAAGCAGTGGTTTCCTGATCTTCGCCTACGCCGTCTCTCCTTCGAATACCCTGGATCAGCCGGGGCTGGTCCCCGGCACCCTACCATGGCTCGAGAGCAATGAGGCGCTCGCCCTCGCCACTCGCATGGAGACCCGACTTCCCTGGCGCCCCACGAGAGGCTCACTGACCTCGCCGTCGTACCTCGTGAGAAAGCGCACACTGGGGCCGCCGCTCGAGAACAACCCCAAGACTCCCCCGGCATCGCGAGATGAGGGCCTTCGTCTCCTGCATGGCCTAGAGACCAATCTCGCGACCTCTCTCCAAACGCCTCAGGAGGCTTGACTCGCTTTAGTCCACCCAGTGAGCTCCAAGAGATACCCGTCGCGACTCGAGAGCAGAGCGGGGTTCTTTGCTTCCACTCGAGATGGAGGCCTGTCTCCCCGGGTGTGTCTGGAATGCAACCCCGAGATCCCTGTCGCCCCTGGAGAGGAACACTGGCTTCTGGACACAAGCCTAGATGAGGTCTATTGGCCCTGCAGTCACTCGAGAGAAATCCCCAGCTTTCCTTCGCAACTCGAATGGAAGATTGGACTTCCCTGGGCCTACACAAGAGGCATCCTGAATTCCCCGTCGTAATTCGAGAATCCTGCTACACCTCGAGAAAAACCACGTGGTTCCCCCGTCATCGCAAGATGTAGCCCTGTGCCGCTACAGCGTCTCAGGAGAAGTCCCACTTTAGGAATTGGAGGTCGAAACGGTACTTGTCACCCTTGATGCGACCCACAAAGTGCCCCGACATCCCGGTCTCCCTCGAGAGGAACACCGAAGTTTTCCGGCAACACTTCCTCGGAGCCTCTTCTACCCTCCTGATCTGGACAGGAGGGTCGACTCCCCTGCTTTGTCTGGAAGGGGTTCCCGACCTTCCGGTCGCACCTCAGGATGAGGCCGGTCTCACGACGACATTCCAGACGTGGCCTCGTGGGTGGTTCCACATTCCGAAGGACCCCGATTTCCCGGTCCCCTCTTGATAAGAACCCGATGCCCGGACACCTCTTCGAACTCCACCCTGTGAATGAAGTCAACACGAAGGGGCAGTGACTCGCCCGTGCATCGTCGGGAAAAGACCCCCAGGTTCCAAATACCGCTCGACAAGTGGCCTGTCTCCCCGGGAACACCTCGAGAGGCAAGCGGAGTTCCATGCCTCAACCCAAGACGAGGCCTGACTCTCCTGTCCCAAGTCTGCAGGGACCTTGCGATCGGAGTCTGAAGTCAGAGGAACCCTGAGGTTCCTGCCTCAACTGGAGATGAGGCCCTCTTCCAATGCACCAAACCCAGTGGAGTGCCGAGAGGCCCCTCCCACCTCCAGTTTCCCTGACTTCTCAGAGCCACCATGAGAAGCCCCCTGAGGTCACCTGCACAAGTCGAGGGACCCCAGGGTGTCCTGCCTCAACCCGAGAAAGACCTCGAGAGACCTTCTTCAACACGTCTCGAGGCCAGATTCCCCTACTATGACTTGAGAGTAAAGACGCGCTCCCCCTCGCCATTCGCATGGAGACCCGACTTCCTTGCCGCCCCACGAGAGGCTCACTGACCTCGCCGTCGTACCTCGCGAGAAACCGCACACTGGGGCCGCCGCTCGAGAACAACCCCGAGCCTCCCCCGTCATCGCGACTTGAGGGCCTTCGTCTCCTGTATGGCCTAGAGACCAGTCTCTCGACCTCTCTCCAAACGCCTCAGGAGGCTTGACTCCCTTTAGTCCACCCAGTGAGCTCCAAGAGATACCCGTCGCGACTCGAGAGCAGAGCGGGGTTCTTTGCTTCCACTCGAGATGGATGCCTGTCTCCCCGGGTGCGTCTGGAATGCAACCCCGAGATCCCTTTCGCCCCTGGAGAGGAACATTGGCTTCTGGACACAAGCCTAGATGAGGTCTATTGGCCCTGCAGTCACTCGAGAGCAATCCCCAGCTTTCCTTCGCAACTCGAATGGAAGATTGGACTTCCCTGGGCCAACACAAGAGGCATCCTGAATTCCCCGTCGTAACTCGAGAATCCCGCTGCAACTCGAGAAAATCCACGTGGTTCCCCCGTCATCGCAAGATGAAGCCCTTTCCCGCTACAGTGTCTCAGGAGAAGTCCCACGTTAGGTATTGGAGGTCGAAACGGTACTTGGCACCCTTGATGCGACCCACAAAGTGCCCCGACATCCCGGTCTCCCTCAAGAGGAACACCGAGGTTTTCCCGCACCACTTCCTCTGAGCCCCTTCTACCCTCCTGATCTGGACAGGAGGGTCGACTCCCCTGCTTTGTCTGGAAGGGGTTCCCGACCTTCCGGTCGCACCTCAGGATGAGGCCGGTCTCACGACGACATTCCAGACGTGGCCTCGTGGGTGGTTCCACATTCCGAAGGACCCCGATTTCCCGGTCCCCTCTTGATAAGAACCCGATGCCCGGACACCTCTTCGAACTCCACCCTGTGAATGAAGTCAACACGAAGGGGCAGTGACTCGCCCGTGCATCGTCGGGAAAAGACCCCCAGGTTCCAAATACCGCTCGACAAGTGGCCTGTCTCCCCGGGAACACCTCGAGAGGCAAGCGGAGTTCCATGCCTCAACCCAAGACGAGGCCTGACTCTCCTGTCCCAAGTCTGCAGGGACCTTGCGATCGGAGTCTGAAGTCAGAGGAACCCTGAGGTTCCTGCCTCAACTGGAGATGAGGCCCTCTTCCAATGCACCAAACCCAGTGGAGTGCCGAGAGGCCCCTCCCACCTCCAGTTTCCCTGACTTCTCAGAGCCACCATGAGAAGCCCCCTGAGGTCACCTGCACAAGTCGAGGGACCCCAGGGTGTCCTGCCTCAACCCGAGAAAGACCTCGAGAGACCTTCTTCAACACGTCTCGAGGCCAGATTCCCCTACTATGACTTGAGAGTAAAGACGCGCTCCCCCTCGCCATTCGCATGGAGACCCGACTTCCTTGCCGCCCCACGAGAGGCTCACTGACCTCGCCGTCGTACCTCGCGAGAAACCGCACACTGGGGCCGCCGCTCGAGAACAACCCCGAGCCTCCCCCGTCATCGCGACTTGAGGGCCTTCGTCTCCTGTATGGCCTAGAGACCAGTCTCTCGACCTCTCTCCAAACGCCTCAGGAGGCTTGACTCCCTTTAGTCCACCCAGTGAGCTCCAAGAGATACCCGTCGCGACTCGAGAGCAGAGCGGGGTTCTTTGCTTCCACTCGAGATGGATGCCTGTCTCCCCGGGTGCGTCTGGAATGCAACCCCGAGATCCCTTTCGCCCCTGGAGAGGAACATTGGCTTCTGGACACAAGCCTAGATGAGGTCTATTGGCCCTGCAGTCACTCGAGAGCAATCCCCAGCTTTCCTTCGCAACTCGAATGGAAGATTGGACTTCCCTGGGCCAACACAAGAGGCATCCTGAGTTCCCCATCGTAACTCGAGAATCCCGCTGCAACTCGAGAAAATCCACGTGGTTCCCCGGTCATCGCAAGATGAAGCCCTTTCCCGCTACAGTGTCTCAGGAGAAGTCCCACGTTAGGTATTGGAGGTCGAAACGGTACTTGGCACCCTTGATGCGACCCACAAAGTGCCCCGACATCCCGGTCTCCCTCAAGAGGAACACCGAGGTTTTCCCGAACCACTTCCTCTGAGCCCCTTCTGCCCTCCTGATCTCGACAGGAGGGTCGACTCCGCTGCTTTGTCTGGAAGGGGTTCCCGACCTTCCGGTCGCACCTCAGGATGAGGCCGGTCTCACGACGACATTCCAGACGTAGCCTCGTGGGTGCTTCCACATTGTGAAGGACCCCGATTTCCCGGTCCCCTCTTGATAAGAACCCGATGCCCGGACACCTCTCCGAACTCCACCCTGTGAATGAAGTCAACACGAAGGGGCAGTCACTCGTCCATGTATCGTCCGGAAAAACCCCCAGGTTCCAAATACAGCTCGACAAGTGGCCTCTCTCCCCGGGGAGACCTCGAGAGATAAGCGGAGTTCCATGCCACAACCCAAGACGAGGCCTGACTCTCCTGTTCCCAGTCTGCAGGGACCCTGCGATCAGAGTCTGAAATCAGAGGAACCCGGACGTTCCTGCCTCACCTGGAGATGAGGCCCTCTTCCAATGCACCAAACCCAGTGGAGTGCCGAGAGGCCCCTCCCACCTCCAGTTTCCCTGACTTCTCAGAGCCACCATGAGAAGCCCCCTGAGGTCACCTGCACAAGTCGAGGGACCCCAGGGTGTCCTGCCTCAACCCGAGAAAGACCTCGAGAGACCTTCTTCAACACGTCTCGAGGCCAGATTCCCCTACTGCCGTGAGCCGGCATATTGCATATTGTGTGCATATTGCATATTGCATATTGAGTGCAGCACTTTCCACAGCATCCTCTTTCAGGATCTGGAATAGCTCCACTGGAATTCTATCACTGCTGGGAGCCAGTGAGGAACTCCGCCCATGACAAAGGTCATGAGGAAGGAGGCTCGGCATACGCAAAGGCGGGATCGAGCTTCAGGAGTCCCCCTGGAAATTCTCGAGCATATACCCCAAAACCAGAGTCTGCCTACTTTCTGCTTGTGCTTTCACCTAAACCTCTGACTTTACGGGGGGCTCTCCCCCACTACCTCTCTCTGAAAAAAGAGTTAGCTTACAGTTCCAGTTAATAATTCCTGGGTGTGACAGTGTTTAACCTACAAACTCCTTTGGAAATCCTCTAGCCTGCCTGAATAGGTTTTTTCCGGCCACATGGGATCGTTCAGAGCCTCCCAACTGTGAGAGGCAGGAGATGTTCTAAACTGTCTAAACACAGATTCTTTTGAGTAGTTACAAGATTGATTAGAAATTGTATTGGTGAATGGTTTTTCACTTGTTGGGCCATTGTTTGCTGCTAAGTTTCCATATCCCTTACCTGCTGTGTCCCTGGCAGTGTATTGATTAATATAATTGGTGTAAGTAGTAGCTTTAATGTTTGTAACCTGGGACCCTTGAGTTAATTCTTTTTCTGGTTATAGCCCACCACACCTTTGCTCTGTAGGAATGCAACTTTATCTAATGCTTTTTTGGAGGGTGGCTCCTGACCAACCACCTTTAGAGAAAAATAAGTTTTCTGAAGAAAAGGTCTTAAAATGTTAACAGGCCTCCGGGCCAGAAGATGATGCAAATCACCTAAGCTTTTGCATATGATAAGTTTGCAGGAAGAAAGCCTGGTTTGCTGCAAGACTCGACCCCTTCCCCCATTATCCTCTATGCATAACTTAAGGTATAAAAACTACTTTGAAAAATAAAGTGCGGGCCTTGTTCACCGAAACTTGGTCTCACCATGTCGTTCTTTCTCTTACCTTCTGGCTGAATTATTCAGCCTCTTTTCTCCACTGAATTTCCTCACTGAGCTACTCCTCATTCTATTACTCTTTATATCCTTAATTAACATTTAATTAAGCAGTGGTTTCCTGATCTTCGCCTACGCCGTCTCTCCTTCGAATACCCTGGATCAGCCGGGGCTGGTCCCCGGCACCCTACCATGGCTCGAGAGCAATGAGGCGCTCGCCCTCGCCACTCGCATGGAGACCCGACTTCCCTGGCGCCCCACGAGAGGCTCACTGACCTCGCCGTCGTACCTCGTGAGAAAGCGCACACTGGGGCCGCCGCTCGAGAACAACCCCAAGACTCCCCCGGCATCGCGAGATGAGGGCCTTCGTCTCCTGCATGGCCTAGAGACCAATCTCGCGACCTCTCTCCAAACGCCTCAGGAGGCTTGACTCGCTTTAGTCCACCCAGTGAGCTCCAAGAGATACCCGTCGCGACTCGAGAGCAGAGCGGGGTTCTTTGCTTCCACTCGAGATGGAGGCCTGTCTCCCCGGGTGTGTCTGGAATGCAACCCCGAGATCCCTGTCGCCCCTGGAGAGGAACACTGGCTTCTGGACACAAGCCTAGATGAGGTCTATTGGCCCTGCAGTCACTCGAGAGAAATCCCCAGCTTTCCTTCGCAACTCGAATGGAAGATTGGACTTCCCTGGGCCTACACAAGAGGCATCCTGAATTCCCCGTCGTAATTCGAGAATCCTGCTACACCTCGAGAAAAACCACGTGGTTCCCCCGTCATCGCAAGATGTAGCCCTGTGCCGCTACAGCGTCTCAGGAGAAGTCCCACTTTAGGAATTGGAGGTCGAAACGGTACTTGTCACCCTGATGCGACCCACAAAGTGCCCCGACATCCCGGTCTCCCTCGAGAGGAACACCGAAGTTTTCCGGCAACACTTCCTCGAGCCTCTTCTACCCTCCTGATCTGGACAGGAGGGTCGACTCCCCTGCTTTGTCTGGAAGGGGTTCCCGACCTTCCGGTCGCACCTCAGGATGAGGCCGGTCTCACGACGACATTCCAGACGTGGCCTCGTGGGTGGTTCCACATTCCGAAGGACCCCGATTTCCC